>NC_056737.1:177342841-177505341 GCF_019279795.1 Protopterus annectens | reverse complement strand
AGCACAAATTTCAAAGATAGGAAAGGATTAATCTTATTTCATACAATTCAATTCACATCACATGATGCTCAAATGTCAAACTTTAAACTAACCACACATCAAGGTATCTAAAATATGAAGTAGTGCCATGCAGAAACTATAGGGACATTAAATGACCAGAGTAGAGGTATACATCTTTGCTGAGATGTAAACCAAAAACTGTGGATTTTGTTTTACTGGAATTAAACTACTTTCAGCAGGTCACTTCGAAATTTTTTTAAGATTTTGCTCTAGTTGTTTAATGATGGATTAAGAAGTTGTTACCCTAATGGAGAACATTGACGTTACTGTGAATCTGAAGGATGGGGTTGATGGAAGTTGGGAAGAGCAGGGATTACAATGAATCCTGTATAATACCATTCACCAGAGAGGAGCAATATGACAGTAATGACTCAGTTCTGACAAATACTGAATGACTGCACAGCTAGTCAGAGAACTTGTTTAGAACATCTGGGCTAAATACAGAGCTAATCAGTTGGCCAAAGAGACTTTGTGATATACATTGCTAAATCCTTAGTAACCCCAGTAAAGAGCTCCTCTTATCTGGCCTTTATCCTTGTTGGATGGGATATCATTAGTGGGGGTTTAAAGTACTGTTAATCCACTTATTCCTGCTCAAACTTGTGATTGTGTCTGGAAGGTATGCCATATGTTTGAATATAAACTCGTATCTGAATGCACACCAGTTTCCTCTGCAATTCTTTCCAACAGAGGGACATTCAAAATGGGCCTGAAGTCAGATGTGTATTAAGGATAGTTAAAAAGCCTTTTTAACATATTTATTAAATTATCACTAAAGAAATAGGCTAATATACATTAATATAAAGGAAAACAAATCATATTAACATTAACTAATCATATTAATATGTTTCCAGTTACACACATTATAAATAATAGACATTCTTTTATACAAATATCATCAATCCAGCATAACATAAATTGCTCAATTCTTACCACCCCTTAAACCTCAATTCTCCGCTGGAACATTACTCTGCATGTACTGTTCTACCAATTTCCATTTATTTCTATGTAATGTACTCCTTCCTGTTTCTAAAGATCCCACTTCCAGTTCTTTTAGCTCTGTTACAATATTCAATACTTCAAATACAGTTGTTTTAGATTTGGCAGCCAACAGAATTAAACTTCACAAGGCCTTACTATGTCTATGCAGTTCACATCCTGCATCCCAACTCCAGAGAATCATTTCCTTAGTTACATCCATTTACTCACACAATGTTTCTGACAGAATTTTTTAAATCTGCCAACTCATTACATTCCCAAAACATATGTTCCCAGTTGCCTCTTTCTTCCCCATCACACCTCCAACACTTGCAATCTACCTGAAGAAACATTCTTTACAGTCTGCTTGGGGTATACAAATACCTATGAAAATACTTCCATGCAAAAACTGTAAATCATCTAGACTTTGTTACATACGTGAGAGCCATAGATATGTCTTCCCTTTGTTCCCTTGTAAATTGCTTATCCAGTCTTTCTTCCCAATCTTTTCTAACCTCCTCTGATTGATTCTTATAGTTATTATGCAATGTTTTATATGCCCAACTAATTATCCCTTTTTAACAACAGCTCATGTTCAATGCTCAACTAAAAACTCTACCAAAGCAGATCTTTCACAATTCCTCTGTCTCTTTCTCATGGCCTATCCTCTGATATCAATCCCTGGTAGGGAAGGCAGCCTCTAACTTGCAGTTCAACTGCCCTTTTGGCCTCATCCCTTTCTATTACTTTTCCCTCTCTAGTTATTTGTTCTCAATACCTTGGGTTTCTTTACCAGTTTTCTCCAGTAAATTCCAGTCCCCTCTTGCCTATTCTCTGAATCCATGCTTGCAGTCATCCCTATAGGAAGTTTTTTTCTCCAGTCTCAGGTTGGCTTAGTTCTTACAGTACTTTCTACTACTTTATCAATATAATATTCCATATGTCTGTTGTTATTCTCCTTAAGGATCTGCATTCAACATCTTACTCTCTCATTATTTCTTGAATTTCTCTCCTGTTTCATCATCATCCCTTTCAACATAGAATTATAACTTTCTGCTTGTGTTATGTGTATGAGTCTTAATTATGAAGTTCTAAAGTACTTCTTCAAATCAGGTAATCCAAAACCAGCTTGTTCTATTGGAAAGATCAACTTGTCCTACTTAACCCTTGTCCTCTTCCCCTTCCAGATAAATTCATTCAACTCTTTATTATTTCTCCTCTGTGATTAAACATATGCCTGAACCTTATATAAAACTAAAGGGAGTAAAAACAGTTTCACTCCTTGTAGCTTACTACCCATAGTCATAAACAAGAGCTTTCAGTTTCTCAGGTTTTGTATTATGTTTAATTTAGTCTATTTCCACATATCCTTGGCTACCAAGACAGAAACCTTTTTAACCCATACTCATAAATACTTCATCATACCATGTCCCCATAAATATGGATATTGCTGAACCAACTCATGTGTGGGTACATAATTTACAACTATAGCCTTTGTTTTATCTTCATTAATTTTATATTACTAAAAACCTGAAATTGTCTCAAAATGTTCCACAACACTGAGGTGTCCTTTTCTGGACTTATCAGGTACAAAATAATATACTCAGCAAATAAATCCAATTTTACTTGATTGCCATGCCAATTATATCCTTGAATTTCTGAGTCCCTTATTTTCTTTGCCAATATCTCTAAATACAAGGAAAATAACAAATGAGAAAGAGGACAACTTTGTCTGGTTCCTCTGGTTGGACACAACTTATCAGAGAGGAACCCTCCCACTTTAATTCTTGCCTCCAATCCCTCATACACCCTCCTAATTAACCTTATTACGTTATTAGGAAGTGCAAATGATTCAACTGCCCTACTCACAAAATCCCAGGTTACTCTGCTGAATTTGTTCTTTGCATCACAACACACCAACAACAGCAGTACTTTCTTACATTCTACTTCGCTCTGGATCATCATTGTTGTATTAATGTTGTCAAATGTTTGTCTCCCCTCCACAAAACAACACTGATCCATGTCTATCAACGTTGGCAAAACCTTTGCCATTCTATTCGCTAGTATAGATATAACCATTTTATAATCATGGTTTAAAATTGAAATAGGTCTATATGAAGTTGGGTCTGAAGGGTCTTTACTGAATTTAGGTATTACAGCCACCACAGCTTTCTTCTAAGATATTGGTGTTTCTCGTCCTTTCAATATACTGTTAAGCAAAACCTTCCAGACCCCTTTCTTAACTCCTAACTTTCAAACTTCTACAAGAATGCATCTTTTCAGGGAGACTTTCCAGCAGACTGATTATACATTGCTGTTTTAATCTCATCTTCTCCCAAGATTAACTGTTAGTTGTTGAACCTCATCTACCTCTTAACCTTGGCATAATGAAGTCTTCCATAAGCCTTTCCATTTGTACCCTTTCTTGATTTCCACATTTCTCTGCTTTATGCAATTTTTCATAAGATTTCTGAAATATCTCTAACACTTTGACAGGATCTCCACTTCTTTCTCTTGTTACAGGCTCCCTAAGTTTGGCAAAACCCTTCCTACTTTCTGTTGCCTGAGCTGTTGTACTAATGCTAATAGTTTTTGTGCTCTGGAGTTACTATAAAAACAGCTGGTTAACGGTAATCTTTCTAAACTCATGTATATTATCCAGATGCTCCCTTTTTTCTGTTTAGTACCCTGCATTTACTCCTCTTCTTGTTCTGTGAGATTCCCCTTATTCCGCAATACTTTAACCTTTGTCATCCCCGCTAAATAATTCCTATTACTTCTTAACCATATTTCTTTTTCTTTTACTTCTACCCTATTTTTAAACCCAATTTTCATTTTATCCCACTCACTAGCTATAATTTTAGAAGAAATTTCTAACTCTCAAATAATTTCCACTACCCATTCCTTAAATTCCTCTCTTTTTAAAAGGTAGGTGGGAAAGCGCCAGTGTCTCATTTTGACTTCATTACCATGCATTTTTATCTTAGTTTTTATTAGTGCATGATCTGAAATAGTTAGTTATTAGATATCTGTTGAAGCTTTCAATTAAATGCAAATGTTCCTGAGAAAAATCATATGTAAATTCTCTCCGAGTTACTACTACTATATTCACATCTTGCCACACCAAACAGTTTCATAAATTTCTTCAGAAATCTATCCTTTTTGTTATATTTTCCCTTTGAGGCTCCCCATATACATCCTCACTGTTGCAAATCAAACTCCATTCCCCACCTACAAGTAATATTCCCTGCTGAAAGCTGATAATTTATCCCAAAATTTTCTTAAGCTCCATGATAATTGTTTGATGGAATATAAATATATGACAGCATAATCCGCACTTGATAGTAGCTCCTTACTACCAAAAATCTACCCTTATTATCTTTTTTCTCTCTTCTATTACTATTGAAGCACCTCTAGCAATTAGAGTCAGTGCTCCCCCTTTCCCTGATATTCTGGTGAATATCCATCCTGAACATCCATTCTTTATCTAATTCACATGCTCATTCTTTTCTAAATGTGTCTCCTGTTATTTGCATTCTACATTTCTTGCTACAATTCAATAATTTTACCTTTTCCCTAGGAAATGGATAAATAATCCTTGGGAGAAAGTTCTCTCCCTAATTGAGACACTTAAAACAGACACAACTTTACCTTCATAAGAGGAGAGGAAGCAAAAAGTACATTTTTTGTTTTGGTTTTAATGTATAATATTTATTTGTGTATCTATGATTATGTTCCTTTTATCATTATTTGATTTGAGGCCATTGTACATTTTGTAAATAGTTTATTCAACTTATTCTTACTTGATCTGTAAAGTTTATTAATTATTGGTTTGAAAAATTGAATAAAAATACTTGAACAAAAAAAAATTATTTTAGCTTTTTTGTCTATACCTTTAAGGTCACTTACATTCCAAAATAATATGGATAATGTAGGCATTATGATAAGAAGTTATAGTTCCCACTTATTATACTTGACAGCTTTTTTGAATGTGTATTTTCAACTTGTTGTTACATGCACACACTAATAGGTTCATAGGTTCACAGGTAGGTACTAGGCTATTGGCAATGGGGCCTATACAAGTCCAGCCAAAAAGGTACCCTGGCTTTTGCCACACAAGAAAATTATTTTCTTGTGCCACTGTCCAGTAGAGCCACAGAGGTGATCCCCGGGGTGAATTTCCTATTTCCCATCCAATCATCAAGATTTTTCTTGAAGAGTGCTAATGAGGAGCTTTGTTTGATATAGACAGGTAGTTTATTCCAGAGTACGGGAAGTCTCTGGGACAGGAATCTATCCCTTCGGCATGTTCTGCTTATTGCGGTGACAAGGTTTAGGTCCCTAGAGCGTGTAGCTCGGAGGAATTGGGATTTCTTTAAGTGGAGCATGCCCAACAGCTCTGGGTTTGACATAGCTTTGTATGTTAGGCAGAGATCACTTCTGAGTAGGCGATATGCGATGGAGTAAAGCTGGAGTTTTTTGAAACGGTCTGCATAGGGCATCTATTTGAGGCTGGTAATTTCTGCGGCCTTTCCAGTTGTTGTAGATGTCTTGTGAGGTACATACCAAAAGGGGCGTTGTACTTTATAATGGGTCTAATGAGTGATGAGTAGAGGGGAACAATGACCTATTTTTTTCTGGATGAGAAACCTTTTGTGATGAGGTGTGCCATGTAGAAGGATTTCCTGACTACTGTGGTGATGTGATTATCAAAGGAGAGACTACTGTCCACCTGTGTCCCAAGGTCTCATCACACTTTCGGTGTTAAGTATACTACCGCCTATGTTGTAGTTCATGGGTACAGAGTTTTTACCAAAGGGGATGACAATGCACCTTTTGGCATTGAGCTTGAGGCCATGGCTTTGGCACCAGGCATCTCTCTCAGTGAGGCCCTTTTGTAGGATGTCCACATCGTTAGGAGTTTCGATTATGGCTCCTAGTTTGCAGTCATCTGTGAACTTCGTTAGCCAAAGACATTCTGTGTTAGCTTGTACTTCAGAGAAGTAGATACCAAACAGGAGAGGACCCAGGACTGAACCCTGTGGTACTCCACTTGTCACTGGTCTGAAGTCAGATTCGGAGTCTGCTACTTTCACAGTGTGGGTTCTGTCAGTGAGCCAGTTGGCAACCCATCTTGTGACATAGGGATTTATACCTAGTTTAGTGAGTTTATCTATAATTCCAGAGTGGGGGATGGTATCGAAAACCTTGACAAGATCTAGATAGGCTGTGTGAAACACCTTACCCTTGTCTACGGCTTTGGTGACTGCTTCAAAGAAGTCTATCAGGTTTAGGAGACATGATCTGCCTTTTACAAACCCGAACTGGGTGGGGTCCAGAATTTGGAGATTACCAATATCTTTGTTTATAAGTTCCATGATAATACGTTCCATGGCCTTGCAGACCAGGCTCATCAGGCTAATGGGGCGGTAGTTTCCGGTGTCTGTGGTGGCTCCCCCTTGTGGAGTGGGATAACCGTCACTGTGCGCCATTCAGCAGGCACAAAGCCTGAGGTGAGGCTATGATTGAACATGGTACTTAGGTGGGGTGCCAGTTCATTCTGTAGTTCGTGTAGAACGCAGCCTGGGATGTTGTCTCGTCCAATGGATGCTGTGTTCTTGGCTTTGGAGAGTATGGTTTTTACCTGTGCAGCCATGATTATAGGAACTTTGCATTCTTCCAGTATAGAGATGGGCTCTTTAGGGGGTGAGAGGGGGTAAAGTTAGCACTGAACCTATCTGCCAGGATGTTGGCAATATCAGTTGGGTCTGTATATTTAGTGCCATTGTGCTGTAACTCAGAGCAGATCTGAGTATTGCCATTGAGATTCTTGACACAGCTATAGAACGCTTTGTGGTTGTCTTTAGAATCAGTGGCAATTTTGTTTTTGCAACTAGCTTTGGAGGATTTTATCAGGGATCGCAGCTTCTTACTGAGGCTGACCAGGGAGCTCCTCCACTCATGGGATTTTACTCACTTTTGCAACAGTTTCTTCCTTCTGTTGTACAATTTGTTTATGGCAGGGGACCACCAGATTGTCTTCCTTTTTTTGGAGGATGGCGTCTTGATTCTGTTTGGGATAGCACAATCCATGCACTCATGTAAGTGCTTATAAAGTGCAATTGTGCAGGATTCAGTAGTCATAACTGTATTGTCCATCTGCATGGGTGTCATGAAGTTCACCACTTCTGTCTTAAGAAGCATGAAGTTGGCTTTGGAGAAATTTTTTACCATGGTTTCCTTAATGGGGGGTGGGGGCAGGATGTGGCTATCTAGGGTAATTAGCTTATGGTCGGATTGGACCAATGAGGTGCTGACTTCAAGTGTGGAACACCAGTCACTCATGTTGGTAATGACTAGATCTGGGATATTGTTGCCCCTGGTGGGGGTGTGGATAAGTTGATCCAGGGCATTGGAGTTTATGAATTCCAGAAAGCGTTGAGCGAAGGAGTTGGTACATGAGTAGTTTTCCCTGTTAATGGTGGGTAGCTGAAATTGCCCATTATTAGGGTGTTTAGTTGAACCCTAATATTTTCCAGTACATCAAGAAAAGAGGAGTGGGAATCCTGGGGCATGGTGGGTGATCTGTAGCAAGCTACAATTTGGATTGCAGTTTTGCCCAGAGTTAGTTGCACTTGGATAACCTCGCCTGCATTATGCTGAGCAACTAGCCTGGAGGTGTGGATATCCTTAATGAATATGGACACACCTCCGCCTTTGGTGTTCCGGTCCAGGTTACATGGCCGAAAAGTGTGGTATGAGTTATAGCCTGGTAGTGCAGGGGTGCTCTCTGGAGCCTTGAACCAGGTCTCAGTCACTGCACAGATATCGATGTTCACCATTTTAAGGAGTGCCTCGAGTGAGTGCATTTTGAGATTCAGACTTCTAGTACTGAGTAGCATCACCCTCAGTTTTTGCTTGCCTGTTCCTGTTATGGTAGTGAATTTGTCATTTGAACCTTGCTTAAAAAAGGCACTATAGGGGTGGCAAACACCTTAGCCAGTATCCAGAATCCCAGGGGTGACAGGTGCAGGCCATCTCTGGCAAAGCATTGTGGTCTGTCGACCATGTCATCCCAGGCAGACAGATACTGAATCCCTTTAGAATGGCACCAGAAGCTTAGCCAATTGTTGAAGTCAATCATTTTGTCCTTGTACTGTGGCATAATTCTGGGTGATGGCAGAATGCTACTCAGGGCTAGGGTCATACCTGCCTGGACTACAAGATTGGAGAGCTCCTCCATGTCTCTTTTCATGTAGTCCAGGGAGGTATGTCTCAGGTTGTTCACACCAACATGGACAATGACAGAGTCATATTTGTACTTGTTGTGGAGTGACCTGAGTGCGTGGGTTATGTGGCGGATCCTGGCACCTGACAGGCAGCTGACAGTAACCTTCTCCTTGTTTAGCCTGGTGAGTGGGACATCAGTGTACCTGACTATAGAGTCACCTATGACTAGTGTGTTGGGTACGTCATTTTGCCTTATTGGCTGTGGTTGAGTGGCACAGTGAGTCGGTGGGCTATGTGTCATTTGGGTTGTGTTGGGGGGTGGAGGTTGTTTGCATTTCTGCTTTGGAGGTCTCTGTTGCTTGAGCAGATTATTGTTGAGAGCCTCCGCTAATGTTTTTGTGTTTCTATGTGTGGATTTTGGTGGTGTAGATTTAGTGAGACTATGTGATGAGTGTGGTGTGGTGCAAGTGTTTACCTTCTCCTCCTGACTGTCAAGTTCAATCTTGATTGGAGAGAGCTTTACCTCCAGTTTGGGTAGATAAGTGCATCTCTCACAGGTTGTAGTGTTGGGTGGTAGGAGGAGAGGGTTGTCTGTGTACATAAGGCAATTTCATATTTATAACATACAAGTTATGAAGGTTTATGATTATAATATGTTTCATGTTGTCAGGAAAGACACTGCTTTTGATGGGGTGGTTAGGGGGATGAATGCGGTATTTACTTTGCAGAATGGACTAAGAACAAAGTCTTCTAAATCACATGGGTTGCATTCTTTTAAAATGTCAATAGGTTTGTCAGTTTCTTTTCTACTGTTCACTTCTGAAATATGGAAACATCTAGTTCTTTTTCACTATGCCCATGACACAAATAAATTCACTAGGCTGATAGGAGTGAAAAGCCTAGCATAGTCGCGCAGTATTTCAGAAGAATAGCAGGATGGAGTAAGGGATGCGTTCTGCAGCCAAAGCATATTCTTATAGTTCCAGCATTCATAGGTTCATAGGGGTTTACTAGGCTAACAGCTGAAGTGCCTTTATGAGCCTAGACATTACCTGGGTTTACCCAATTTTTGTTGCATAAGGGCTGGAGGACAGCTTTTTTTGTGCCTGTGCCTTTGGGTATTTTACAGACTGCCCTGTCCATAAGGGACACAGGTGTCATTCCCAACAGTGAATTTATGATTTCCCATTCATTGATCCACATTGCATTTGAAGAGGGTCAGGAAAGGGCTCTGCTTTATGTGAGTATGTAACCTGCTCCAGAGAGGGGTTAATTTCTGAGACACATATTTGGCTCTCATGCATGTTTTGTTCATGTCACAGACCAGGTTTTGGTAATTGGATCAGGTAATCCTTGTGCTGTTTGATTTTCAAATGTGTAACAGTTCCATCAGGTCTGGATTTGAGAATGCCTTGTAGGTTATACATAGATCACCCTTTAACAGTCAGGAGGAGACAGAGTAAAGGGATAGAGTTTTTAGGTGATCTGCCAAGGCGTTGTTGCAAATTCACAGAAATTCTGTATCTGACTTAAAATTCTCTGGAAGCAAGAGCATCTACACAAAGATCCAGTGTTCAACTGAAATCAGATAACTTCCACATCTGACTTAAATGTCTTGGCAGCAATGACATAGTTTTGAAGATCCAATGTTATGTTAACTGTGTTCATTATGTTTAACTTATTTATCTGACTTAATGGAGTCTGATGTCTGGCTGTCATAAGGTAAGGACAAAGGTCCTAACTGAATAGACTTCTTGTTTGTGGAACCATGAGAACAGCCTTTTGATAACAGTGGTCATGAAGGAAGTATTACAATGAGAGACCAGACTTAATTTCTAAACTATTTAAAATGTATTCAAAGTAGACCAACTGGCAGCTACTCAAATATTTTGATCAAGTTCTAATGTCAGCTGCAAGGTCAAGGCAGCTGAGGCCTACCATTTATGATTGACCAGAACCAGCTTTGATATCTATATCAGCCCTCTCTCAGAGAAGGCTGTCAGGGACAAGACTGCCACTCCATTCATCTGCTTTGAATAACATAATAGTGAATGTGTGGGAGTTGCATGCCTGTATTCAAAATGCTATGATTTGCATTTTTTGTTTCTCCTTCCCCTTTAACTTAGGTCTTACTGGAAACCATCCCAATGCAAAAAACACTGGTTAGGAAGGAGGCCAAAACACGTCTAAAAAAGTACCACAGCCTGCTCTTCTAGAACCAGTGAGATACAGGTTTTATCCTCACTTCTTCTTAGTACTAAAACGAACAGAGGACCTCAGGCCAACACAGGCTCTCAGCAGCCTAACATTTGTGAGCTATAAGAAGGCTTTTGCAGTGCTACACTTCAAGTGATTTTTTTACCCTTTTGTCAGGGAATGACTGGATGTGTTCTTTGGACCTTCAAGATGTTTGCCTGTGCAAACAAGTTCACAAGGGATGAAGAAAGCAGTAACACTTGCATCTAGAAGTTTATTACTTTCAGCTCAGATCCCTACCATTCACTCTTGTCTTATCCCTTCTTTCATCTGCCACCAAGTCTTAACAAAGTACATGGCACTGGGGGTTGCAGAGGAATCAAGGTTTCCCTTCACCTGGATAAACTTATTCTTGGTTGCCTGCATCTGCCATGGTCTGGTCTAAGCAAAAAGAACTGTACAGATCTTCCATGTCTGAGGATTATGGTAAACAGAAAGACATTGTGGGTTCTTCACCCCCAACTTCTTGCCTTCTTAGGGTATCAAGGGGCTGTCAGGTTCCTTTACTCATATGGAGAATCCTGGAACTTCTAAATCTCATTCATTTTCTACTGTAATACTACTTAGTGCTGGAACTTCCTGTCATTAAGGCTTTGGATCTTGAGGCTACACTGGGTCTCATGGTTCCATTCATAATACTGCATATTAGTTAGAATGTTTTAGAGGTGTCTTACAACTCACTGAATCTAGAACAGGGATCTCTTAGATTTTCTAGTCAGGGGTTACCAAACATGTGAACATCACTACAAATGGTAGCCGTGCATTATGTAACTCCTTATGGGAAAGAAAATTCTTGATCCCCGATCAGAAGCAGTTTTTCACTTTAGATTCTTTAAATTTAATATGGAAAGGACATATACGGAATTAAATTATTTATACTAGGTCTTTTGGTCATATTAATGGTCCAAATTCACACTGCTGAAACTGCAGATCTTAAGATAATGGCCACCAGATTGGAGCAACTCAATCCAATGATATACTTGGGTGAGGTCAGATATCACAATACACCAAGAGGGACCCACTGTTCTTCTCTGTACTGGGAAACCTGGAAGCTATGGAAGACAGCATTTTACCAGAAAGCTCTTTCTCATACTGGTTGTTTTAAGAGAAGGGTTAGCTTGTCTGATAAAACTGTTACTCTAACAGATTGTCACTGCATAAGTACTTGAACATAGGCTGTATAACTGCAGGTACGTGACTGCACATGAATGGGACTTGCTGCAAGATGAAGACATCTATAATAACCTCTAAAGCAATGCAGAAGAGTGTATGTCAGTCAGGTCTGGTGATCAACTAGAAGTTTTGAGTAGATGTTGACGATGTGCTACTTTACATTGCTTCCAGCACTCTGTAGAAGGGAGATATCCACAGAGAAAGGAGTCTCTGAAGGCATTTTATGCCACAAACAAGATCTGTGGTGGAAACACCCTTCTTGGACAACAGCAATCTGAAGCAGTGATGCCAGGTTTCAAGTATATCCTGGGCAGTTGTCTAGGAACATGAAATATGTACTGGAAACAATATGAAAGTTATCTCAATCTTTTGTGTGTCATGGTCACATGAAAAATCACCACATGGAGAAACATGTTTGCAAACTGACACACATTTCCTTTTTGTTTTTAGTGCATTACTGCTGTTGTGCCACTAAAGGTACTGTGTGTCTGCCTCCCACTGATTAGTACCATCTGCAATTCTACCTCTTGTGCTCTTGCATTAATTGCAGCTGGGATGAACTCCAGCATATTCTCCCTGCATCCAGTCATGAATCACATTTGATAACCAAAAGTTGACTATGTCACACTCCCCATTGGTTGCCATCCCCCTCATGTAATATCAGTAATAGCAGCTCTCCCATATGGACAGCTGCTTAGGGATATGAAGATATAACCTAAATAAATTGTATCCCCAAATAAATAACTAGTGAAAACAGACGGCAGAAAATACGACCACGGCTGATACAAAAATGTATCATAAAGCTGAATATAGAACCTGAGGGTTAGCAAGGTTCTATCCACGATGTAGATCCTAATAGTCCGTTAAAAACAAGTTTTAATGTCACCAAAGTCAGCACAATAAAAATGGTCCCTTCCTTGTCAAACGATAAGAGCTTTCGATTCTTCTTCTTCAGATTGTTGAAAAACATGGGACTCTAGTTGTCTTTATATATAAAACTTTAGTGACATTAAAACTTGTTTTTAACGGACTATTAGGATCTACATCGTGGATAGAACCTTGCTAACCCTCAGGTTCTATATTCAGCTTTACGATACATGTTTTTGTATCGGCCGTGGTCGTATTTTCTGCCATCTGTTTTCACTAATTGTTTATTTGGCAGTTTTACTTTAGCAGTGGAAAGGTATTCATCATTTTCCAAAATAAATAACTGGTGCCAAAATCATGGACTGAAACTAAATGGCAAAAATGCATTATTGCGTCCTTTGGGAAGGCATCTATCCCAGGGAACTACCACATTATCAATACACCCCTAACAGCTGACCCCGTTGTTCGGGATTTGGGAATTTATGAGGACAGTGATGTAACTTTTCATCAACATGTGAACACTGTTGTAGGAATGGTCTTCTATATTGTACAGCTTATAAACAAAGGGATTGTGTCCAGAGCTAGGGATGTTATTGTCTCCCTTTACTCAGCCCTCATTAGGCCAGTCACTGAATATAATGCCCCTTGGCATACATCTGTCCAGACAAATGCAACAATTAGAACACCCACAGAGATACCTTACTAAAAGGATACAAGGTCTAAATAATATGTAATACATGGACAAACTGAAAGCTCTGTCACTATACTTGGTATTCTATAGACTGATAAGAGGTCAGCTGTGTCTGGCAGACAAGGCATCCTCCGACCAAATACTGATAAATTTACTGTACATCAGCAAGTCAAATGATATTAAAAATACTTGGTCTATGGATCTAAACCTCTTCTGCAGCATCAAAAGAATGGTTTGGAGGAACAGGTATATTTCACAGAGGATACAGCTGCTCTGAAACAAACTCACCATCCACATAAAATAAAATTCATCCCTGTCCATATCAAGCACTGCTTGGATCTATGGATGAGAAAAAGAACATTCACCTCAGGACTGCTCCCATACTACCAATGGACAGAGGCAGCTCCTGAATGCTTTATCCCATGTATGGGTCCCCTCAAATTATCTACTGTATGATTCCAGTTATTCTCATTGGGGTAATATATGATTATTGACTATGGGATGGGTAATGCAGTCTCCAACCAAATGGGACAAGTTAATTTGAGCACAAAAAGAGGAATTGGCTAGACTTAAAATGGTCCTCAGGGGCAGCTAGCCTAGTACTTACCTACGGGCCTACATATAATGATTAGACAGAAGAACCAAAAGAAAGTACTGAAAGATTTTTAAATGTGGGACATGATGCTGACATTGTTAAAAATGTTTATAATAAAATAATAAGGGAAATTACCTTCATCCTAGTGCCCATCTTTACACAAGTATGATAACTCTACCTCTATCCATGGCCTTGTCCCTAATTATAACCCTGTGTGACTGAATGAGGAGGTCAATAATCAGAGGGGCTGCAGCCAAGTAGTACAGAGAGTCAGGGACAGTGTTTGAGAGAAGAATGCCAAAGAAGCTGAAAAGTGAAGTGTACAAAACAGTGGTGTTACCAGCTCCACTGTATGGTTCAGAAACACTTGAGGAAGCTAGAGGTGATGGAGATGAAGTGCCTGAGAGGGGTGGTAGTATGCACACTGTTGGAGAGAGAAAGAAATAAAGATATCAGACCAAAAGCCAAAGTAGCTCCAACTACAGAGAAGGTTAAAGAGAACAGATTATGGCGGTTCGGGCACATGTGCAGAAAAATAGAAGACAACCTCGTAAAGAATATTTGGTGACTGACAGAAAGAAAGCAAGAGGAAACAAGGGCATCTACAGCAAGAAGTGGATGGAATGTGTGACAGAAGACCTGTGACAGTCAGGCACGACTGTTGAAAAAGGTAGGAGAGATGCACTGAATCAACAGAGGTGGTAGACAGTTGACTCAATACCCTAACACCATGTAGAAAATGGGAAACAGGGTGTGATCAGTGACCAAAGGAACAGGAGATAAAGCAGTTCAACTAGCCTCATTAGCCTAGGTTGCCCAATCAGTGCATGTAGGCTTTCATCCATCCAAAGTGCTGATTCCAAATATCTACCAATACAGTTACTTCCTAAAAATACAGTCCTTCACCTCCATTTATGTAACTCTTTATGATCCATTATTTGGTCATATGCCAAAGTGAAAGCAAAATAAAATGCAGCTGCAAAATACTTTAACTCTGTAGTTCCCTAAAGAAATCAGGTATATCCATACAAGGCCCATACATCTCTCAAAATGCAACTCTAACACCTTGTTGAGCTGAAAACTGATGCAGGAACCTCTCTGGGAGTCCCTTGTGGGTCAGAGTAGAATGCCCCCCCTTGCCAAGGTCTTAGGACATGAGTATCAATTTGCACCCCATCCAACAGACAACCAGCTTTGGGGCCTTGGCTGATTTCAACTTAGTTTACTACAGAATGGCTACATTCACTCAGGTGTGCAAGTGCCTATGATCTCCTTACAAGAGGACTGTAGAGCCAATGAACTTTATACTGAGACTGTCCCAGGTGTACCAGAATATATTGATGGCACAACAGATAACAAGGACTTAAAATGCAGCAGTGCAAGGATACCTACTGCTTACCCCACTCTGCTAAACAAGAAGGCATAAGCCTGTTTACTACCAGCTAAACCACAACATTTACCTTGGCTCCCCACAGGATCCACCATATTCAGGCTCCTTGCCTAGATACTTATTTATTTATTTATTTATTTATTTATTTTACATTTGTTGACCGGGATAGTCTGACTGGATACATGTCCATTTTCAGCAGAGGCCTGGGGAGAAAAGCTCCAAAGGAAGTAATACAGTGATAGAAACTAATATAGAACACACTAAAGTACATTAAATAACAGTCAAATTGCCACACGGAGTATAGGTTAGCTGTAATAGCATGCTTTACATCTGGAAAGCTAGTTTACAACACAATAGAATTAAACTGACAATTAATTGCAAAAAACAATTGTTAATATGATGCAGGTGTACCAGTGTTACCAAGTATTTAATTAGGTCTGGCACAGGGGCAAAGCCAATGAGTCATGAAGTACTGCTTGAGGGCTTTCTTAAATTTAGAAAGGGTAGTGTTTATTGTAATGTCCGGAGGTAGTGAGTTCCAAGCTTTGTCTACAGAGTTGGCAAATGTGGAGTTCCCTGCTAAGTTGTTAGCTATAGTGGTTTGCACTACAATTCTATTGGATGATCTAAGTGATCTTTGGTTGGTGTGAGGACTGATGATATTTCTTAAAGTAGGGGTATTATCAGGTTGGTTAAGAATTTTAAAAGCCACAATAAGTTGGTTGTACTGAATCTGCCTTGATAGCTCTAGCCAGCCTATAATTGTTAGGTTTATACAGTGATGTGTTCTGTAGGGCTGCCCAGTGGCAAATTTAGCTATGCTATTATAGCAAGCAGAGAGTCTGTTGAGTTCCATTTTGTTTAATTTGGCAAGTATAGGGGAGGCATAGAAGAGGGTGGACAGGAGATGGGAGCAGGCAATAGCAGTCCTAGCTGGTGGGGTTAGGAATGATTTTATTCTATATAGCGAGCTCAGTTTTTTATTAATGTTTTTTATTGTTTTATTATATGGGCATCAAATTTAAGATTGTTGTCTACAACTACTTCAAGTAGTTGTGTGTGGACATCTGGGGAGATAATAGTGCCATTTTTAGAGGTAATGGAGAAGGATATCACTGGGGATTTTTGCGTGGGAAAGAAAAATAGCAGTTTAGTTTTATTGAGGTTTAGAAGAAGACATCGGTCAGCAAGCCAATTTTCAGCTAGGTTGAAAGTTGACTGAGTACATGCCTGTAGCTCATCCTGGGTGGTACCAGTGCAGATCAACGTAGAGTCGTCTGCATACTGTATGAAGTTGGCCTTTGGGATAACAGCATCGAGATCATTGATAAATATGGAGAATAGCAGTGGACCCAGGATAGACTCCTGGGGGACACCTAGGGTGTTGGGATGGAGGTTAGATAGATTATTTTGCCATAGTACTGCTTGCTGTCTGTTGTGTAAACAGGATTGTTACCATTGAAGGGAGTGGTGACCTAGGGACATATTGGTCAGAGTGTGGATTAGCAGTTGGTGGTTAACTATATCGAACGCTTTGGAAAGATCCAAGAATAGAGCTGAGGAGAACTTGTTATTGTTTCTGTTATGATAGATATCATTGGCGAAGGAGAGGAGTGCTGTGGTAGTGTTATGATGTGGTGTAAAGCCATGCTGAGATTTAGCCAGTAGATTGTTCTGGGTTAGGAAGTGTAGAAGTTGTTTGTGGACGCATTTTTCCAGGATCTTAGAATATCTAAGAACCCGTGCATATGATGGAGCAACCACAGTTAAAATCCCAATCAGATGTGACCATCCAATAGTCACCACTCCGACTACCATCTATCATCAATATCAATCTATATCCACAAAAAAAATTATTATTAATATTCAAGTCATGCTGTAAAATCTTTAGCAGCTTGGATGGTTTGGACTCATTCACCCATATGGTAGATCTACCAGAGTAACAGGGCTAACAGGAAAAACATTCATGATTTGGGGTGCCTGAAACTGGTTAAAGTTGTCACTCTCGGCATCCCATTCCATCAACTCTCTCAAGATGATGACTCTAATGTACACATTTAGGGGAACAGCACCCAGGTTTCTGAGACCATGAGATCCTCCACATTAGGAGCCTCAGGGGATATCAGAGGGCACTGATATCTTAACCTGCCTATCATTTGTCATCTATTTTTCTTATCCTCCCTGTGGGATTAAATTCTTCCTATACTCTTTCAGCAATGCTCCTTTTTGACCTGCCCTCTAGCTGTTATACAAGTGCTCATGTCACCACCAGCAATGGGAGTTAGGGTCATAAATGAAAATGTTCTCATTACTGGGATGCCAGCAAGAGCACAAAGCACTGTCCTGGGTGCCTGGATGACAGCCCCTTAGAGGCATGATGGTTAGCAGACCCAGAAATTACAATAAAAAGATTTCTTTATTGGGAAGGGAAGCTCAGGTCCGCAGGAGCCTGCTGTATCTTTTTTCCTAGCGCACTCTGCTGTACATCACTTCCTAGCTGTTCCAGAAAGCTCAAAGCATCCTTCAGATGCTAAAAAAGCAATTGGTACTTTTCCATTATTGGGGCAACAGTCATAATGAGCATTTGGAATCGTAGCACTCATTATAACGCTGATCGTTCAGCTGCTGCTGAAGTGGGTACCGCACACACTTATTTTCCATTTCATTAAGTGTGGTCGATCACATGTAATAAATAACAACAATCATTTGACTTATAGACTTGTTTTACTCTGAATAATGCATGCCGACAGGGTTTAATAGGATGTGAATTAGCATGCATTATTCGGAGAAAAACAAGTGTATAACTCAAATGATGGACGTTATTTATTAAATGTGATCGACCACACTTTTCTCATAAAACTGTCAGTTGTAGGGAGTGAGGAGGGGTTTGAGCCGACAGCAAGAGAGAGTTGAGAGGTATATGTACATGGGGGTTTACTATTGAAATTGCGAACGGCACTTGGGCGACAGTCGGATAGTCAAACATATAAGGTCGTAAACACGGATGTCGAAGACATAATAATCAATCTAGGAACGGTTTTAACATGGGTCGAGGTAGGGAAGATGTTTGTAGTAGGGAATAATACTGAACACCTACCTCGACCCATGTTAAAACCGTTTCTAGATTGATTATTTTGTCTTCGACATCCTTGTTTACGACCTTATACGTTCGACTATCCAACTGTCGCCCAAGTGCCATTTGCAATTTCAATAGTAAACCGTACATGGGACACACGTTAATCACATTGTGAGAAATAGCAGGTAAATGCCATGGTCACGCTTTAAAACAGGGTGAAATGGAGAATAAAAAAAATGCTTGCACATATATATATTTTTAATGGAAACCACAGTCTCAATAGTCAATCCCCCCCCCCAAAAAAAATAAATAAATAGACTGTAGTGGTGTTAGTGGTATTTAATTAACATATACCTGTAATGCACTGGCTTTTCAACATCCCTAGAAGTGAGTGTGCATGCGAGTGGGTGGTATGCAAGAGTCATAATATTTTCTCTTTATGAACTATTAACATTTTCTTAAACTTGAATTTCTGCACTTTGTACCCAGTTGATATGTTTAGGCACTCCCACACTGCTTCATTTCTTTCCCATTTGGCTGATGAACATCACTTTTCATTTCTGTCTAGTTAATCCGAGACTGTCCTATGAAAACGAAACGAAATCAGGAAGGACTTGTTGCCCCAATAACGGAAAAGTACCAAGCAATGTTCTTTCAATTCTAAGTCAGCTCAAGTGTGACTGGAAATCAAACCTAGTTCACTAATTTTCCAGAGTGGTGGTAACAATGTCTTTAATTAGTGATGGAATCCTACAGAGCAGTCCACCCTTACAAAGGTATTCTTCACTGCCATCTGTTTTCAGACAAACATGTTGTCATTAACATAAGTTCCCAGTGCTCAGATTCGAGAAACTTTGTAATCATGCATTTTGGAATACTTCATTGTAGATTCTTTTTATCTCTTTTTAATGAATGAATCCAGTATGCTCACTTGATATCTCCCTCTAGAAATTATCTTGCACAATGAAGGAGGACAGGCCATGGGATCCAGGTTTGACCCCTTCAGGGATTCCCAGAGATCTCAGGTTGGAGTGATAAGCCTGACTCTGACACACCAACCTCTAACAACTTGCTCCTTTAGACTTTTGCAAGCTCTGATGTTGCCCCCTTACAGACCCTTTGTAGCAGCTGACTACTGTTTTAAGTTGTTGTGAACTACTTGACAGGGCCTTCAGAGCTGTCTCCTGCATATCAAGCCACTGGGCAGTCAACCTGACATCACAGAGCAGTGCTGCAAGCATTCATGCAATCTTTTCCCAGTACCTACCACATTCAGTATGAGTCATCATTTACAGCCACTTCAGCTAAACTGGACAACTAAAATCCCATAACACTTCCACATTTCCTAAGCTTCTACCAGCTAGGACGTTCATATGAAACTGCTTCCTGTACATTTGAACTGACTCAAGTGCCAGACCCTACACACACACACACACACACACACACACACACACACACACACACACACACACACACACACACACTAAACCGGCCATTACGCAGAACAACAGGCCATTCACATTACAAACATTAAACTGTAGAAATCCCAGATAGTATATACATTAAGCAACTACTGTCTCTTATAGGTCACATAATTCTCCCGATGTAACTTAAATTTTTAATACACATCTAGGATATTATTCGTGATGCAGTTCTCTTTATGCCACTGAGACTGTGTCTCATCTAAGTTTTATTAACTGCATTTCTTAAGTACTTTTTCCTAATTGCTTAAAGAAAAAACAGATGGCCTCCTATTAACAAATCTCTGTTGCTGGTATAATTAACAAAATATATAATGACATTTTTATGTAGCATGTACTACTATGTTCAATTACCTGTCATTATCCATCAGGAGTGCCAGTCGGCCATAATCCCAAGCTGCCTTCCGCAAACATGAGAAGACCAGAAGCAGCACCTAGAAAACAACAAATTAAGTTTTAACAAGCATGTTCTCCCCAAAAATATGCTGATCAAAAAGAATCAACTTATGGGAACAGTAGTAAATGCTGTGTGTACTGTGTGCTCAAAGATACTTATATAAAGGCATAAATCTTAATAATGTGTTGGTGGCTTTTAGACAATGATGCAACAAAAATTTTGTTTAGCAGAGCCTTTTAGCTGCTAGTAGGCCTTTCTGTTTTTTTATCCTACTCAGAAAAGGCAAATGCAGTTTCAAACAGCCCACCTTATAACAGAAGCAGCAGTTTAATAAACTGTATAAAGTATTTTGGAAAAAAAAGTGTGTATATACATGCATAAATATCTATATCTATCTATATATATATATATATATATATATATATATATATATATATATATCTATATACATATATATTTTGCAAAAACTTGACACAAAAATTCTGAAAATGCACACACGTAGGTATATATAAAATAAGTATACATGTATATGCATGAGTATGTTATCATTCATCAACATGTAGAAACACTGAAGAAAGTTACAGCAGAACCTACAATAACTGAAACAAGTGACCAAAGCTCACCTGATCAAAAAAGCAAAACAAATTATTTCCGTTTTGGACAAGCTCCTCTGGGGCATTTTTAAGTATAACCATGCATCTGAAATCTCTGACAATTTCTTGTATCTTTAGTAGTATAAGCAGGGCCTTGGAAGATGAAACATTTACAAGGGGCCTAGGAGATGGACACAGGCTAGTTCATCAGAGACATAGGTGCAAAAACAAGGGTGAATTTCCAGTTCCCCATCCAGTTGTCCAAACTGTCCTTGAATTGGGTTAGGGAGGAACTCTGCTTCACATGGCCGTTCCTCTAACCTGCAAATAGCACGTGTCCCGAAAATAGAACACATTTTTGGTAAGAACATGTTCTATAAGCCTGAGTAACAGAGTGTTGAAACCTGGTGGATAGATATTTGCCCTATCTAACCAAAATTGTAAGGCTTCTAAACCTGCCTAATGGGGTATATTTATGTACAGTGCTGTTACATCTAGGGTGCAAAGTAACCAATTTGGTTCTAGTTGGGTATCATCGATAATCTGTAAGAATTGTGTAGTATCTTTAAGTCTAGACCTGACTAAAGTTAATAGTGGTTGTAGGTATTTAGTTAGGAAGGCCAAAAGTGGTTCCACTAGTGATCCCCTGCCAGAAATAATGGGTTTACCCGGTGGGTTTATGGGATCTCTATGTATCTTGGAGAGTAGGTAAAAATATCGGAATGCTGTGAATGATTTTTGCAGAATTTTATATTTGAAATTATTTTTCTCAGAAAAATGACCAAACTCAAAGGTCTACTGATTTCCGATTTTGGAAATCCCAATTCATTCCACCTATGGATAGACACGTATACGTTTTTAAAGAATGTGTTCTCAAAGACCTACATTTCCTTAACAGAACTTTTGCCAACATCAGACAGAACCTAACCAAGACTGAACAAAAAGCTTTAACTAAACTTAGTAACCAACATGACATAGTGGTTCTATGTGCTGATAAAGGAGGGGTCGTCATTGTAATGAATTGGGAACAATACTATATGGAGGCTGAAAAACAACTTTCCAATGGCCTATTCTACACAAAGATGCATTTGGACCCTACACTCAAATTCAAAAGAGACATAGATCATTTCCTGGAAGAGGCATATGAAGAAGTCATCATTGTACAAGAGGTAAAACATCACTTAACGGTTGTAGACTAAACATTCCAATATTTTTACCTACTGGCTAACATATTGCCCCCACAATGTTTATTTTCTGGTGGTGCAGCGGTTAGTGTTGTCGCCTAACAGCAAGAGGTTCTCCGGTTCGATCCTCGGCTGGAGTGCCTTCTGTGCGGAGTCTGCATGTCTTCCCTGTGGCCGCATGGGTTTCCTCCGGGTGCTCCAGTTTCCTCCCACATCCCAAAGACATGCTGTAGGTGGATTGGAAACTCTAAATTGGCCCTAGGTGTGTGTGTGTGTGTGTGTGTGTGTGTGTGTGTGTGTGTGTGTGTGTGTGTGTGTGTGCCTTCTGTGGAAGGTTGGGCGCAGGGCTGGCAACTCGACACTGTAAAACTCCACTGCCAATCATGAGCGGACAGGTGATCTGCTGTGGCGACTCCTAACCATGAAAAGCCGAAAGAAGAAGAAGAAGAGGAAGAACTATAAAGTCACATTTTATCCACTACAAGAAGAATTTCAAAAAGGAAGCTCATCAAAACACTTTATCTGGGGAGAAACTAACAGACAGTTACCCTTGTGGACATTGTAGTGCTTGTGCACACATGGTCAAAACTAAAGAATTCACCAGCAAGAACACATCAAAGACATAAAACATTAATATTATGGGAAATTGCAGCAATGAATGGGTGATTTATTTAGCAAGCTGTTTTTGATTACAGTAATATTCTGGGAATGGCTGCAGAAACTAAATTATAACAGTGGGAGCTGCATACCTCTCAACTGTACAGATTTTCACAGAATGTCCAAATTTTGGCCTCATATTTTGGTCAATTTTTCCTAAAATTGTGGTTTTCTGACAAATGTGTGGTAAATCATTAAAGACTGAAATTAAAAAATAATGACAGACATTTGAGTTTCAGACTTCATATCCTTCAGAAAAATTCATGTTAATGCAAAACCTGTTATTCTATCAACTTTCTAAGTTTGTAAGAACAATATTTAAAAATTTTCCCTATTTTTGGGCCTTTGTCCCACTTTTATTTATGGCTTTATCCAGATTTGGTTGAGAGTTTGAGAGGTATGGAGGGAGGCACTTATTGATCTAAGGTTGCAGCTTGATCTGAAAGGATGGAGACAGAGATAAAAGACAAGTAAAATTTGAGGTGACAATGATGACAAAGAAATGACAGAGAGAAATAATGACACACAAAGTAACATGCACTGCTGGTACCTGAAAAGAAGTGTAAAGAACGTGATTATACAAAAGACGACTGAGAGATGCAGTGCACAAAAAGAGAGACAAGGAAGACACATGAAAAGAAACCGTTCAGCCTATTCTACTCTCACGTGAATAATGTGGTTTAACACTGTTAAGGTCAGTAGTAAAGTATTTCTGCAATATGCTGACCCTAAGGATTTACACAGTTCCATGAAAGCATTGAAACACGTGTATTATGCACCAAAATGATCAATAGCAATGGGTTACGTTATTAATGCCCTTACTCTGAGGCAAGGTAATAGACAGCAATCAATAAATAAATAGTACTGCACCCTGCTACGGCAATCAATAAATAAATAGAACTGCACCCTGCTATGGCAATCAATAAATAAATAGTACTGCACCCTGCTACGGCAATCAATAAATAAATAGTACTGCACCCTGCTACGGCAATCAATAAATAAATAGTACTGCACCCTGCTACGGCAATCAATAAATAAATAGAACAGCACCCTGCTATTCTAATACCTTAGGAAAAGACGGAGAGCAAACTTCAATCCAGACTGAAGTAGTAAATCACATTTTGTATGGAAAAAAGATCCTGACAGAGTCCATTGAGAATTCTCCTTCTTTTTTTAGAAGTTTGCATCATCCTTATATGTGGCAGGTCAGTGGATGACTGCTTTTTCTGCAAAAGTGCTAGTTGAAGATGTGAAACATCAGGATATTGCCACAGATCACTGAATATGAATCAGTGAAATGTGCTCACGTTTCTCCAAGAACACCTCAGAAGCACATTACAGTGCAAAACACAGCAAACAAGCACAACATAGTTCTACCTAGCCACCCCCCTCTCTCACAAATATACATGCACTGGATACAAATTAGATATTCTATACAATGTGAGAGGGAGAGGCTTCATTTAAGAGTAATGGGAGTAGAAATTACCACATATGCTTGCCTTCACCATGATACCTGTAAGACAAGAATGGTGTCAAAATAGTCAGGCCTTTATTCTTTATGTGCATTACTACCCTATACTACATGTATTTACTGAATAATACTTAGGTTCCTGTACCCTCCCCATGAACATCAAGTATCCAGCTCTATTGCTCTATTAATTTCTCAAATGTTCCAGTATCCTAGGCTGCCAGGAGAGGGTGGTAAGAGACACAAACTGTGGACATCACTAGCAGGGGTCACTAGATTTTTTTATATAAGCAATTATGCCCAACATGTTGGGAATTACTGCACTTAGAAAAAGACTTCTGTGATTTTCTTTTTGTATTTTTTTAATTTTATTTTAAAGTATGCTTTTGTTTGTTTTGTGGTCCTTTTTAAGAAACAGTAGAAACTGTAGTTAATAGTGAATATGCATATCTGATTTCTGATCAGTATGGGTTTGTGGGTGTGCATGTGCATTTATGTACTTTGGCACACAATTTTGTGTGTGTGTGTGTGTGTGTGTGTGTGTGTGTGTGTGTGTGTGTGTGTGTGTGTGTGTGTGTGCATGTGAGATTGTGTACATTTTATTAGAAAGCAGAATTTGGCATTATAGTAATTTTATGATTGGACAGAATTTTATCAAATTGCACACCAACAACAAAGCTGAATTTGTGATTGTCTGAGTGGTAGGAGTGGGGGAAATGGAACTACAACATATTGTGCTCTACTTTACAGGAGAGGACAAGCAGCAGATTATTCTAAACCATCTCCAAATTGTAATGTTTGGCACTTTGGTACTTAACTGTCTGGGCTAGAACTATGATATCTTGTTTTTTTTTTTTGTTTTTTTTTTTAATTTTTCCAAATCTTTTGGGTTTCTAATACCATGACGGGAAGTTCATGAAATTAGTATTGATTCACTCTTTGTCAGCCAAAAGTGCTCTTCGCAGCACCCGCAATGTGCCCAGTAATGACTCCTTCTGCAATTCGTACGGAGTTACATGTATTGGTAGCATATCTAAATATGATTGTAGACTCATTTTATAAGACCCGTTGCTCCTACTAATATTGGAACTATCTGGGTATTTTTCTTCCACATTGCACTCATTTCTGCTTGCAAATCCTGATATTTTATGACTTTGTGTCTCTCTGTACGCAGGACACTGTAGTCACTGGGTATGGCAATTTCAATGATCAATGCTTCTTCTGTCTTCTTTTCTTAGACCACTATATCCGGTTTTCAAGAATCTATCTTTTGAACTGTTGGTAATGGATGATCCCATGTGATGTAGACTTCATCATTTTCTATGATGCTTTGTGGCTCTTGTTTCCAGTGTTTTTCTGCCACTTCAATATCATGATGTTTGCACAATCCCCAGTGCAACAGTCTCGCCACATTATTATGCCTTTCAGTATACAGTCCTTCTTCTATTAGTAAGTCACAACCAGCAACGAGGTGTGCAACGGTTTCCAATTCTGTTTTGCAAAACCTACATTTGTCTGTTTCTCCCACATGTTCAACGACCTTTGTAAACCAACGTGTACACAGCCCACTATCTTATGCCACCAATATTAACCTTTCATCTCTTGGTTTGAGTTTGCCTCTCCTTAACCATTCCTGCGTTCGTTCCTAATCAGCATGAGGTTCCTCCAGAACTTTTCTATACTTGCAACTATATTTAGGCATTTTCCACATTTTTACCTTCTCATCTGGTCCTTCACCTTATATTCTTTCTTTAGTTTTTTTGGCACATTCAGTTGCTGCCTGGTTTTTATCCACTTGTGGTTTGATTTCCATTCCTGCTTGACGCCAAAATGCTTCTGTTAGATTAAGCAGGGAAGTCATCTTAGATTTATTCTCCTCATGTTTCAAAACTTTCACTACAATTGTGAGGTCAGCAGATATGTGTGAAGTCGCACGATTGCAGATCTGTACATGTAATCATTTTCATGTAGGCCCATCCCCCCTTTGGAATGGGGAATATATAATCGTGGTATGCACTGATTTTTATAAATCATTTGGTGAGCATGAAGCATCCTCTTGTTTTCCTATCTAATCTATCCAACATGTTTTGAGGCCAGTCAATCACTTCAAAACTGTAAGTTAGGACAGGAAGAGCAAACTGGTTTATCGCTTGGATTTGGTTCCTAGATGTCAGTACTGTTTTCAGGATTAATTTAAGTCTTCTAAAGTACTCCTTACTGAGTTTTATTCACATTTGTTCATGTTTTATTGTTGATACTTCATCAGTTCCCAAACATTTATATACTCCCTCTTGTTCAAGTTCTTTTATATCACATTCTTGTCCCAAACTGATGTTTTCTTGGTGCTGCAATTTTCCTGCTATAAAGGTTGCTTTTGCACATTAATCAAGACCAAATTACATTTTTATATCATCTAAAAAAGTTTTAACAACTCGCAGTTGTGCTTTTTGTTCCTCATCTGATGAGCTATACAGTTTTAAATCATCAACAAAGAGAAGATGAGAAGTTTTTACACTCCGTTGTTTTTAGGAGCTTAATGGGTTAAGGGCAAGGCAGAATAGCAGTGGTGACAGACGGTCACCCTGGAATATCCCCATTTGAATTTTTATCCCTGGAATAATAATTTGTCCTTTATCATGGCTTAATTGCAAAGTGGTCTGCCACTGTTTCATGGTCACTGTAATGTAGCTGATCAGTGTAGGGGGTATCTTACACATTTTTAAGCACTCTTTTATCCATGAATGTGGGATACTATTAAATGCTTTTTTGTAGTCAATCCATGCCATACTTAAATTCTTCCCCTTTTTACAGTTCTCCTCTATGACTTTGTTTAACAACAAATGATCCTTTGTTCCATATGACTTTCTTTTATTGCCCTTTTGTTCTATTGCCTTCATTGAGTTTTCTTCTAAATGACTATAGACTCTGCCAGCATCAATTCCCGTGTATACTTTATACATTATTGGAAGGCATGTTATTGGTCTATAATTTTTAGGGTAGCTTGCAGGTTCACTCTTAAGTAGGAGCATTGTTTTTCCTGTTGATAGCCAGGTTGGTGTCTGTTCGGGGTGTGCATATAAACAGTTCTTATTCATGGCTAAATCTTCATGCAAAGATGTTAAAACAAAGCTAGGTACTGCATTTTGTTCTATGAGGTGGAACACACTACACTGCCTAAGGTAATAAGCTTTATACTTCAAATGAACTTCTTTGGCAAGAGCAAGTGACAAGGTGGTGAAGTCCAAGTGAAGCTATGACATTTTGCAATGCACTTTATAGCTACAGAGTAGTACAGTATAGAAAAAAGTAAGAAACACACAAAAAATAATTTTATTTGCATGTTATTTATAAGTTCATAGGTAAATACTACGCTATCAGTCTGCAGACTATTAAAAGCATAGCCAATAACCAGAGATCATAATTAAAATCTTTGCCTTATATCTGTGAGGTAAAGATCTTAACCATTATATCAACCCTGCCCCATTAAAAAGACCAAAGGTGAGAATCAGACCTGATATTTTGAGTCCATTATGCAAACTTCTAACACCCCTAAATATTAAGCAATCAGTCTGCAAACTAATATAAGCCTAGCTAATAACAAGAAAGTCCCTAAAGTCAGAATCAAACCCTGTACATTGTGTCTTTGAGGTAAAGACCTTAACCATTATGCAAACCTTATGTCAATAGATCAAAACCTTTTTCCATGACAAAAAAATACTCTGAAAATGTTTCACTGAAAGAGCTGTCTGTGAAACTTGGAGAGAAAAAATGATGGGCAGTGGGGCAAGCCCCCCTGCTGTCTCCCATGTGGGGGGACACCCCCCCACTCTCCCAAACTTAAATATACCTACTCAGAGGTTGCACAAAAGTATAGAAAAGAGAATTCTGTATTGTCAGTGAAATTGCTGATGGGCTCCCTTGTTTGGGAATGCTGCAAGTACCCATAAATGGCATTTTTTGTTTTGTTGTAACTTTTAAATGCCACAGATTACCATACAACAGCATTTAGCCACTACTTTGACAGATGTCAGAACAGATTTCAAACCATGAAATGTGAGAACTCCTTTGTTAGCTGTCTAAAAAGATGTGAGGCACAGAGGTGAGGCACAGAGTGTTGGAGTTGGCAGATTACTGCGATGTTATGGAGATGGTAACGAGCTTCACCATAGTGTGATTTGGCTCTGTGTTCTAATGTTTTAGAGATTTGAACAATCATGCTTAAGCAGTCTGGATAGTCATTTTCTAAATACAACAATTACCTGCACTGACCAGACAGCACAATGCAATACCTTTTAAGCTGAGTCACTGTAGGTACATGCAACTGCACACTTGCAAGACTCAAATAAAGTGTTATGCACGCTTGGTAAGCGTCTGGTCTCTATGAATCCCTACCATGCATGATGCACTTCTTGGCCTTCCTCTGGATATTTCTGTTGTGGTAGGACTTTATGCAGGTAGCACACTTGCTTTTGGTACTGGAAGATCAGACGTCTGTGAGTTCTGTTCCCACACCATGTACTTGCATTAATTTTCCAATATTACCACTGCAGTGCAGCGTAAGTAGGTGCTGTACATCTGATTGCGCCATCCTTCAAATAACATGTTAAAGGGAGGTCCCATCTGCTTCAGCTGGTGGTAGCTCGGGTGGATATAAAAGATCTAATGACACTTTGTTTACTTACATATTTATGAATTTAAACTATATGCACCTTTACATATTTTCCACATAAAATAGTTTTTTAACACTTTATCTCATGCCACTCTTTTGTTGTATCCATACATTTAATGTTTTAATTATTTCATCTTTTCCAGTTTCGTATAAAGTATGAATTCTTCAGTCCTTGCTTTCCAAAAATTAAATATTTTCACAAACATTTTGTCTGTTTTGTCAACTCCTTCCTTACACCTTTCCCTTCATAATAGATTTATAAAATTATTTTCCTATTTACAAACTTAATCCCTTTTTATTTTATTTTATTTTATTTATTTATTTGCAGTTGTTTAACCAGGATAGTTCATCAGGCCTAATGAACCTGTTTTCAATGGAGTCCTGGGGAGAAAAGCTCCTAAATACATATTACACAAAGATTAATATACACACATAGATTGCATGTAGATTACAGAGGTAAACAAACTATGCTTAATATACTCCTAAAAGCTCCTAAATACATGTTACACAAAGATTAATATACACACATAGATTGCATGAAGATTACAGAGGTAAACAAACTAAGCTTAATATACACACATAGATTGCAGGTTCTTTACAGAGGTAAACAGACTGATCAAAAGTATTTCAATCAAAGGAAATTATATCAATTTTTTTTTTTCCAGTTGGAATGAGGATAGGTAGTTAGATGGAGTACGGTCAGGAGTTACTAGGTAATAGAGACAGGCAAGAATTTATCTGGAATTTGAGAGAAGGAAGGGAAAGGGTGAATGAAGCAGAGTGTTGGTTATGAGGGATGGGAGCATGAGCATTCCCATGTGGAAGTTAGATGAGAGTGGAGTGATTTTTTAAAGGATTGGAGGCGAGTAGTGGTACGAATGGAGGGGGGAAGGGAGTTCCATAAGCGAACTAAACAGTGTGACAGGAGGTATTGTTCTGGGGGGGTGGAGGGGTCGGAAAACTTCTATAAGGTTTTGATTATTAGATCTGAGAAGTCTTTGTGTGTGGTGCATTTTAAAGGTAGTGGAGAGGGAGGGACAGAGGGAAGGCTGGAAGATGAGTTTATGGGCATAGGTGAGCTGAATGTAGGATAGGTAGTTTGGTAGCTCTAGCCAGTTTAGTTTGTGGAGAAATTCACAGTGATGTGTTGATGATTTGTTGCTAGTGGCGAATCTGGCAATTTTATTGTAGCAAGAAGACAGTTTGGTTTTGAGAGATGATTGTAGATTTGTTAGAAGGGGGGCTCCATAGAGAAGGGAGGGTAAGAGAAATGTAGTAGAGAGAGTAAATTTGGTAGTTGAGGTGAGAAACCGATTTTGTCGGTAGAGCGTACCAATTTTTTGGTGGGTTTTTTTTTTTTATGTTTAGTAGTAGATGGGAGTTGAATTTAAGCCTGTTGTCGATTTGAACTCCTAGTAATTTGGCTTTGGATACCAGTTCAAGAGGTGTTGAATTTTGGCTGGTGATGGAGAATAAATTTTGATCGAAGTTCTTGGTTTTAGAGGAGGTAAAAATCATAAGTTTAGTTTTACCAGCATTGAGTGCAAGATGGTTGTCTTTCATCCATTGCTCTGTGGTAGAGAAGGCAACTTGAGTTAGTTTTAAAAGAGTTGGGATGGATGGGGTAGCACAGATGATTGTGGAATCATCTGCATATTGGATAACGCTAGTAAGAGGGATGGAGTGGTAAAAGTCATTAATGAAAATATTGAAGAGAAGGGGTCCCAGTATGGAACCTTGAGGGACACCTGTGGGGGTGTTGAGGAAGGAGGAGGTGGCCTTTTTCCATTTGACTGCTTGTTGCCTATTGGAGAGATAACTGGTAAACCATTTGAGGGAAGAGGGTGAGAGGTTTAGGTTAGCTAGTTTAGTAAGAAGAAGGTTATGAGAGATAGTGTCAAAGGCCTTAGAGAGATCGAGAAGGATGGTAGATACAGTGAAGCCAAGATCTCTAGCTTTATTCACAGTTTCAAGGAAGGAAATGAGAGCAGTCATAGTGCTATGATGGGGTTTGAATCCATGTTGGGTAGGGGTTAACAGGTTGTTGTCCAAGAGATGGGGGAGGAGTTGAAGGTGAATGCATTTCTCTAGGACTTTAGAAATGGGAGAGAGGATGGCGATGGGACGGAAGTTGGAAATATTAGTATTGTTACCTCCTTTGTGCAGGGGAATGATATAAGCTTTTTTCCAGATTTGAGGAACAAGACCTTCTTGGATAGAGTGGTTGATTAGGATACTGATAGGAAGGGCAATAGCATCAGCTGCTATGCTGAGGAAGTATGAAGGAATGTTATCAGGGGCATTGATGCAAGGTTTCAGTTTCTGTATGAGTTTTCTTATAGTAGAAGTAGGAATAGGTTTAATGAAAAATGGTGGGGGTTGAGAGGGTGAGGAGTGGGAGAAGGAAGTAGGACAGGGATGTGGGAGAGGAGAAGTGGCTTTTTTCCAGATTTGAAGAACAAGACCTTCTTGGATAGAGTGGTTGATTAGGATACTGACAGGAAGGGCAATAGCATCAGCAGCTATGCTGAGGAAGTATGAAGGAATGTTATCAGGGGCATTGATGCAAGGTTTCAGTTTCTGTAGGAGTTTTCTTATAGTAGAAGTAGGAATAGGTTTAATGAAAAATGGTGGGGGTTGAGAGGGTGAGGAGTGGGAGAAGGAAGTAGGACGGGGAGGTGGGAGAGGAGAAGTGGTGGTAAGAGGTGGATTGTTATTTGAAGAAGAAGTGGAGGTAGGAGGTGGATTATTATTTGAAAAAGAAGAGGTAAGTTTGGAGATGGAGTCAATGAAGAAAGAACTGAATTGGGTAGCTAGATCAGAGTCTTGTATGTTTGGGGAGGGGTTAGGGTTTTCTATATTACCGGGTTTTAGGAGGGTAGTTATACCTCTCCAGAACTTCTGTGGGTTGGTTTTATGGTTGCTTTGAAGTTGGATGAAGTAGTTTCGATGGTCTGATGTGATAAGCTTTTTAACTGAGTTACTGGCGTTTTGTATTCATTGAGGTTAGATATAGATTTGTTTCTTTGGAACTGTGTCCAGGCTTTATCTCTAGGTCGCATGGTGGCTAGTGTACTTTTGGTTAACCAGGGGGTGGTTTTCCTTTTTATTCTTTTAGTTATTAAGGGAGCATGATTGTTTAGGAGATGTAAGAAGGTAGTATTAAAGTGAGTTATAGCATCTTCAAGTGGTAGAGATTTTAGGGGGTACCAATTAAGTGATTTGAGGGTATCAGAGAAAGCTTCTGGGTTAAAGTTTCTAAGGGATCAAGTAGTTAAGTAAGTATGAGTAGCTAGCAAGGGAGAAGGAAGACGTCTAGTGAAAATGGGAAGGTGGTCACTGAGGGAGTCAGGGAGGGTTCCACTGTCAGGATAGTTGTGGGGGTGGGAAACTAGAATCCAGTCTAAAATGTTGCCACTTGTGAATTCTTTAGATGGCCTGGTTATGGAGTTAATGAGTTGAGAGTAGTTGTATAGGCTGATGTTGAGGGGGTGAGTAGGGGGCTGAATGGAGGACCAATTAATATTGGTATCTCCCATGATTATAGTTTCATTACAGATATTAGTTGATAGCCATGACAGGATTTCTTCAAGTATTGGGACATTGTCTCCTGGGGGAATGTAAAGAGAGGCAATGTATATAATTTTTTGTTTGTTTAGCTGAAGATGAGCTAGTATTAATTCTGCGTTAGCGAATTTTGGAATGGCTTTATTATAGGGTGTTATGCATAGGGAGGAAGAGTAGATTAGAGCCAATCCACCACCTTTTCTATGGGTTCTGTCTGTTCTGATGATAGAGTAATTAGGTGGTACTATCTCTTCATTTTTTATGTGGGGTTTTAGCCAGGTTTCAGAAATGGCAAGGATGTCAGGTTTGTTATGGAGTAGTGTATAGGAGCTAGCAAGTTAGGCTGGTGCACGGCAAGAGCACTTGTTAGACCCAAAATCAGAAAAAAGGCCAGCACCAAGGAAGGTTCAAAAGTAGTTTAATAAAACTGAAACTAGACCGGTTTCAGCAGCAAGGCTTTCATCAGTAGTATAGTCAGCAAAAAGCACTTAGTCATCATCTTATATAATGTTCTCTAAGGCATCTATATGACATCACTTCCTGATAAGTCAAAAATGCAAACAAGGCAAAAGTAATTGAAAAATACAATCAAGGTAAAAGTAATTGAAAAATACATAGTTCAGTAAACAAAAAAGTTTGCCTAAGTTGCATGCATATCTCCAGATTATAATGAAAAAATCCAAAGAGACACAGTATACTGGTATATCAATGATAATAAACAAACTTAATAAAAAACATACAATAAAGGGTAAATGCCCAAAAATAAACCCGAAACAAAAGTCAGGTTATAAGAATTCTGGTGTTGAATACCAGCCACAGTATCCTAAAATGAGATGAAATGCAAAAACCTAAGTAATGCAACCTGATAAGAAATAAGTACATATACGTAATGCAAGTGATGGTTAATTACAAATTATAATTTATCATTTAATCCAGGAGGAAAAGCCCCCAAGTTTAATGATCCACCTTTTTCTTTGGTATTTAGGATATCATGCCAACCTGTTTTAAAGATCGATTCCCTATGATATGATCAATGATGGTGAATGTAAATTTGGCAGTGGGATGTTTGATAACATGTCTATATAGTGCATTAGTTAATCTTCTGTTTCTAATGTCACCAAGGTGTTCAGAGATCCTGACACGAAACTGTCTAGACGTTTGGCCAATATAAAATGCATGACATGTACATGTGGCAAGATAAATAATCCAGTCTGAACTGCAGTTACCAAAAACTGTATGTCGTATATTTGTTCAGTGTTCCTACTAGTGAAAGAAGTAGTTTTGAAAATATAGTTACAAAACTGCAATGTCCACATGGATAAATGCCTGAAAGTTTATCTCCAGTAAGTGTTCTTTGAGTTGGAGTGTGATCCATGACCCTGGTTTTTTTATAGTGTGAAAATAGATTCCCTAAAGTTTTGCCTTTCCTATAGGAAAAATAACATCGTTCTCCCAGATAATCTTCCAACAATGGATGAGAATTCAATATATTCCAGTGAGTATTAATAATATTTACTAAATTGGCACTATTCCTGCCATAAGTGGTGACAAATCTACATACATCTGATTCCTCATTATGAGTTTTAGTATTGTATTGGAGAAGAGAATCCCTGGATTTAGCATTACTAAATTGGACTGCTGACTCAATAGTACGAGTGGAATAACCTCTGGACAAAAATCTCTTGGTTAGATCCATTTGATGACTCTGAAGATCATCCACTGAGGAACAAATCCTTTTCATCCACACAAACTGTGATTTCGGTATGTTCCGAATAATATGTTTCGGATGAAACCTATCAGCATGTAGAAGGGTATTATATTGTGAGAATTTTCTGTGCGGACGTTCTAAGAGTGTTATCCTCCTGTCGAATTAAATTGACATCCAAATAACTGATTGCACTCCTATTATATTCCACAGTGAATTCGATACCCCAGATGTTCCCATTCAAATGTTGAATAAATTCCTGGAGGTATTCCTCACCTCCTTTCCATATAAGCCAACAGTCGTCCAGGTATCTTCTCCATATATCAATCTCAGGTAGATATATGTTGTGCAAAGGTCATATAAAATCATATCTTCCATGTAGCCCATAAAAGATCAGCATAGATGGGTGCAAAGGATGCACCCATAGCCGTCCTGTAGTTGCCAATAGCAGTTTTGTTGGAAATAAAAACATTTTTAGTTAGAATGTGTTCAGCCATACACAACAATAAGGTGTTCATCCCTGGGGGGTATAAATTGGTTTTATTTAGCCAGTATTCCAAGGCATTAATACCCGCCCAATGAGGGATGCTGGTATAAAGCGAGGATACATCAAGGGTACACATAAGCCATTCAGGGTCCAATTGAGACTCGGAGACTATCTGCAAAAATTCAGTCGTGTCCTTGATTCTTGCTCTAACACATGTTAACAGTGGTTTCAATTTTTCAGTTAGAAAAACAGACAAGGGTTCAGTGAGTGACCCAATGCCAGATACAATCGGTCTGCCTGGTAGCTGATCAATGGACTTATGAATCTTAGGAAGTAGATAGAGTTGTTGTTTCGTAGGATCCTTAACCGTCAAATGAGTTTTGGTTTTATTAGAGATAATTCCAGATTCTACAGCCTTTTCCAAAAATTCATTAATTTCCAAGGCAAAACCTGGAGTCGGATCAATCTCCATCTTCATGTAATGATGATGGTTGGAAAGTTGTCTAAGACCTTCATTCACATAATACTCAGTATCCATCACCACCACCGCACCCCTTTGTCGGCAGAAATAATAACAATATCCGTATTGTTTCTGAGTTGTGTGAGTGCTATTTGTTCCTTCCTAGACATGTTATGCTTTATAGTGTCAACAGAACCCAAATTGAAGTGTATATCCTTTATAACCGCCTGCTGGAAAACAGCAACATGTTTATCCATGGGAGGGTTAAATGTAGATTTGTGAAATCTAAAATCAGATGATCTTTGAGCATTGTCAGTTTGATCTTGTTGTTGAAAAAATAATTTCAAGTTAATTTTCCTACAAAAATCCATTGTATCAGAAACCAAAATACTTTCATCAGTGAAAAAAACAGGTATGAAACCAAGGCCTTTATTAAGAAGGGAATACTGATCATCAGTCAAAATATGACTTGAAATATTTAAAACATTAGTACATGAATGATTTACTTCACTATCGACATGAAGAGCTCTTCTAAGTTTTTGACCTCTGTGTTTCCTTCCTGCCCTGTGTTTTTCCCCTAAAGGGACCTCAGTCCTTGGACCCCTTTTAGCATTTGGAGAATCACCAATATTAGGTGTCTCAGTATCAGTAGTCGAAGAATCCTCACCAGAGGTAATAAAGCTAGGCCCAGTCGTTTTTAAAATAGACCTTGGTCTTTTTTTGCGTATAAATGAAGCATTCTTGGTACCATGAGCAAACCTCACACCCCTTTGTGAATCAAATTGTTTGCCCCTATCATAATCTTCCTTATCCCGGGCAAATTTGTGCAATTTCTTTTTCTTAAGGTTATTTTCCAAAATAGAGATTTCTTTAGATAATTTGCCAAGACAACCCTGAAAACTAGCCTCATGTTCAAACCGTTTCAGGTTGTTACATGTTTTTTCTACTTCAATAATATTACTCTGTATTGTTCTCTCATAGAAAGAGGCCAAAATGTTAACTCTAATCATGGCAGCCTCCTGTTGTGCTTGTTGCCAATCTTTCAACAGAGTTTCATCCGGTGTGCCCACTAGTGGTTGGATTTTACATCTCAATCCTCTAGGGATATATTCTGTATTTGGTAAGCTTTAAACAATTTACTGTGCCAAATGTTTGTTCTAAGCATCTTAATTTGTTTACCTAATTGAAAGAATAAGTTTTACAACCGTCAACTGGATCCATGATTACCAAATCCACCTTTTCTGTATGTTCAGTTCCTATGCCAAAAATTTTTAAGTCATCCTTGTCGGAGCATAAACCAGATAACAATTTACTGAGATCCATGACAATAAGTTGCAATGAACCGGAGGAAGAAGATATAAAAATAAAAATAAAATGAACCCTGAAAAGATTCTTTTATTCTTAAGGGTTGAATTGGCAAATCACGAATAAGTCCAAAACAGAAAATCACAATCAGAGTCACAAAGAAGTTGAAGCCAGAATAAATGGCAAATGTAACCCTATATATAGGGAATAATTAACCCTAGCACCAAGGCAAAATGCTATACAGACCAAAAGTCAAAGGTCTGTAATGTCTAAAATGCAATGTTCTGAGTAATGCACAACCTACAGTTGTTCAGAGGTGGCTAAATCCATATGGAGTATACCAATATGTAATGAATTTAAGCCAGACACACTTATGCACCTTATTTAAATCAGATAACAATATTAAAAAATCAATAATTGTTCAATACAGTCCTCAGATGAAATTGTTATCAAAGGTATAAATGTACAGATGATTATTGTCAGCACTGTATACCCAGCAATTATTCTAAAAGAAGACCTGAGTGCAACACTGGGCAAACAAAACAAAGGCCTCAAGATATGTGACCAATATTGACTCAAATGTAAAACAAAACATGAATCAGTAGGAACATAGGAATGAACAGATATAAGCAATAATATTGTATCAACCTAGTGTATATAACAATGGCTAGTTCATCATAATCAAATGAAATAAAATAAAATTATGCACATATTACAAAATGAGCACCCAAATGAACCCTGAAAAGAATCTTTTCAGGGTTCATTTTTATTTTTTATTTTTTATATCTTCTTCCTCCGGTTCATTGCAACTTATTGTCATGGATCTCAGTAAATTGTTATCTGGTTTATGCTCCGACAAGGATGACTTAAAAATTTTTGGCATAGGAACTGAACATACAGAAAAGGTGGATTTGGTAATCATGGATCCAGTTGACGGTTGCGAAAACTTATTCTTTCAATTAGGTAAACAAATTAAGATGCTTAGAACAAACATTTGGCACAGTAAATTGTTTAAAGCATACCAAATACAGAATATATCCCCTAGAGGATTGAGATGTAAAATCCAACCACTAGTGGGCACACCGGATGAAACTCTGTTGAAAGATTGGCAACAAGCACAACAGGAGGCTGCCATGATTAGAGTTAACATTTTGGCCTCTTTCTGTGAGAGAACAATACAGAGTAATATTATTGAAGTAGAAAAAACATGTAACAACCTGAAACGGTTTGAACATGAGGCTAGTTTTCAGGGTTGTCTTGGCAAATTATCTAAAGAAATCTCTATTTTGGAAAATAACCTTAAGAAAAGAAATTGCACAAATTTGCCGGGATAAGGAAGATTATGATAGGGGCAAACAATTTGATTCACAAAGGGGTGTGAGGTTTGCTCATGGTACCAAGAATGCTTCATTTATACGCAAAAAAAGACCAAGGTCTATTTTAAAAAGACTGGGCCTAGCTTTATTACCTCTGGTGAGGATTCTTCGACTACTGATACTGAGACACCTAATATTGGTGATTCTCCAAATGCTAAAAGGGGTCGAAGGACTGAGGTCCCTTTAGGGGAAAAAAACACAGGGCAGGAAGGAAACACAGAGGTCAAAAACTTAGAAGAGCTCTTCATGTCGATAGTAAAGTAAATCATTCATGTACTAATGTTTTAAATATTTCAAGTCATATTTTGACTGATGATCAATATTCCTTCTTAATAAAGGCCTTGGTTTCATACCTGGTTTTTCACTGATGAAAGTATTTTGGTTTCTGATACAATGGATTTTTGTAGGAAAATTAACTTGAAATTATTTTTCAACAACAAGATCAAACTGACAATGCTCAAAGATCATCTGATTTTAGATTTCACAAATCTACATTTAACCCTCCCATGGATAAACATGTTGCTGTTTTCCAGCAGGCGGTTATAAAGGATATACACTTCAATTTGGGTTCTGTTGACACTATAAAGCATAACATGTCTAGGAAGGAACAAATAGCACTCACACAACTCAGAAACAATACGGATATTGTTATTATTTCTGCCGACAAAGTGCGGTGGTGGTGATGGATACTGAGTATTATGTGAATGAAGGTCTTAGACAACTTTCCAACCATCATCATTACATGAAGATGGAGATTGATCCGACTCCAGGTTTTGCCTTGGAAATTAATGAATTTTTGGAAAAGGCTGTAGAATCTGAAATTATCTCTGATAAAACCAAAACTCATTTGACGGTTAAGGATCCTACGAAACAACAACTCTGTCTACTTCCTAAGATTCATAAGTCCATTGATCAGCCACCAGGCAGACCGATTGTATCTGGCATTGGGTCACTCACTGAACCCTTGTCTGTTTTTCTAACTGAAAAATTGAAACCACTGTTAACATGTGTTAGAGCAAGAATCAAGGACACGACTGAATTTTTGCAGATAGTCTCCGAGTCTCAATTGGACCCTGAATGGCTTATGTGTACCCTTGATGTATCCTCGCTTTATACCAGCATCCCTCATTGGGCGGTATTAATGCCTTGGAATACTGGCTAAATAAAACCAATTTATACCCCAGGGATGAACACCTTATTGTTGTGTATGGCTGAACACATTCTAACTAAAATGTTTTTATTTCCAACAAAACTGCTATTGGCAACTACAGAATGCTATGGGTGCATCCTTTGCACCCATCTATGCTGATCTTTTATGGGCTACATGGAAGATATGATTTTATATGACCCTTTGCACAACATATATCTACCTGAGATTGATATATGGAGAAGATACCTGGACGACTGTTGGCTTATATGGAAAGGAGGTGAGGAATACCTCCAGGAATTTATTCAACATTTGAATGGGAACATCTGGGGTATCGAATTCACTGTGGAATATAATAGGAGTGCAATCAGTTATTTGGATGTCAATTTAATTCGACAGGAGGATAACACTCTTAGAACGTCCGTTACACAGAAAATTCCACAATATAATACCCTTCTACATGCTGATAGTTTTCATCCGAAACATATTATTGAACATACCGAAATCACAGTTTGTGCGGATGAAAAGGATTTGTTCCTCAGTGGATGATCTTCAGAGTCATCAAATGGATCTAACCAAGAGATTTTTGTCCAGAGGTTATTCCACTCGTACTATTGAGTCAGCAGTCCAATTTAGTAATGCTAAATCCAGGGATTCTCTTCTCCAATACAATACTAAAACTCATAATGAGGAATCAGATGTATGTAGATTTGTCACCACTTATGGCAGGAATAGTGCCAATTTAGTAAATATTATTAATACTCACTGGAATATATTGAATTCTCATCCATTGTTGGAAGATTATCTGGGAGAACGATGTTATTTTTCCTATAGGAAAGGCAAAACTTTAGGAATCTATTTTCACACTATAAAAACCAGGGTCATGGATCACACTCCAACTCAAAGAACACTTACTGGAGATAAACTTTCAGGCATTTATCCATGTGGACATTGCAGTTTTGTAACTATATTTTCAAAACTACTTCTTTCACTAGTAGGAACACTGGACAAATATATGACATACAGTTTTTTGGTAACTGCAGTTCAGACTGGATTATTTATCTTGCCACATGTACATGTCATGCATTTTATATTGGCCAAACGTCTAGACAGTTTCGTGTCAGGATCTCTGAACACCTTGGTGACATTAGAAACAGAAGATTAACTAATGCACTACATAGACATGTTATCAAACATCCCACTGCCAAATTTACATTCACCATCATTGATCATATCATAGGGAATCGATCTTTTAAAACAGGTTGGCATGATATCCTAAATACCAAAGAAAAAGGTGGATCATTAAACTTGGGGGCTTTTCCTCCTGGATTAAATGATAAATTATAATTTGTAATTAACCATCACTTGCATTACATTATATGTACTTATTTCTTATCAGGTTGCATTACTTAGGTTTTTGCATTTCATCTCATTTTAGGATACTGTGGCTGGTATTCAACACCAGAATTCTTATAACCTGACTTTTGTTTCGGGTTTATTTTTGGGCATTTACCCTTTATTGTATGTTTTTATTAAGTTTGTTTATTATCATTGATATACCAGTATACTGTGTCTCTTTGGATTTTTCATTATAATCTGGAGATATGCATGCAACTTAGGCAAACTTTTTTGTTTACTGAACTATGTATTTTTCAATTACTTTTGCCTTGATTGTATTTTTCAATTACTTTTGCATTGTTTGCATTTTTGACTTATCAGGAAGTGATGTCATATAGATGCCTTAGAGAACATTATATAAGATGATGACTAAGTGCTTTTTGCTGACTATACTACTGATGAAAGCCTTGCTGCTGAAACCGGTCTAGTTTCAGTTTTATTAAACTACTTTTGAACCTTCCTTGGTGCTGGCCTTTTTTCTGATTTTGTTATGGAGTAGCCAGGCATGAAGATTTGGAATTTTGTTAGCTAAGCTTTGTGCATTAAGAGATGTAAGCAGGATGGATTTGGTTATTGAGGAGGAGGGGGTTGGTCCTGGGTTAGGGTGAATATCACCACATAAAAGTATAGAAGTTAGAAGTTGAGTTATGTAGTAGAGGTATTTGGATTGTTCTGATTGAGAGATATACATTGGAAGATTAGTGGGAGATAAGGGCAGAGTAGTTGGTGAGTATTTAAGAGTGGGGAATAGTTTGAAATGAAAACATAGGTTGTTGTTGAAGGGATATAGTTCAGGGGAGATTGAGATGAAGAAGTTGGATTGTGATGTATGCAGAGGGTAGGCTGTCTGTGAGAATGGTGAGTAGGTGATGGGATAAGGTTGGGTAAGATAGTAGATGTAGGTAAGGTTTAAGAGGAGTAGTAGTTGAATTGGGAAGGATGAGTATCTTTTAAGCATGTTAGGGTTTAGATGAACAATGTAGTGGTGTTGTGTAAGGAGATGGGAGGGATGAGAAGTAAGGCTAATGTGTAAGTGGGTGGGGATAGGTGGAGGAAGGGGTGGAGTTTATTGGGTGGAGAGGAAGTGGGAGTGGTTAGATGGGTATAAATGTAGATGTAGTGGGGGTGGGTGGGAATTGGGGGTAGGGTAGGGGAGCGGAGTGAGCCCATAGGGTGAACAGAGCGGGCTAGAGCAATTAGCAGAGGATTCACCAGAGACAATCAGTGAGCACCATTCACCTGGAGAAGGACAGAGGGACAGGTAATTAGCTGCTAGAAGAGCAGGTGAGGTGCAGGAGAGAGAGGCAGGTAAGGTGCAGGAGAGAGGATAGTGGAGCTCAGCAATTAGCAGAGGATTCACCAGAGACAATCAGTGAGCACCATTCACCTGGAGAAGGACAGAGGGACAGGTAATTAGCTGCTAGAAGGGCAGGTGAGGTGCGAGAGAGGCAGGTAAGGTGCAGGAGAGAGGATAGTGGAGAGGGGGAACTATGAAGAAATAGAGTCTAAGTTAGTAATGACTAGGAGCTAAGAAGGAGTAGAAAGGGGAAAGAAGGCAACTGAGAATGTCTGAGAGATGATAGAAGAGGAAAGGCAATGGACGAAGACTATGAAAACTGTGGGGAGGGAGAAGGGCACAAGGGTGAGTTACACTGCCACCTAGTGGGCAGAGTAGGAATTACAGTAGGTAACCAGGAAAGCTGGATAGGTGGGGAAGAGTAAGCTAAGTAGCTAGGGAAAAGACAGTCAGGAGAAGCTTTTAGTCAGGGAGAGGAGTCTGGCTGCTGGTTTACCTGACTCGGTGGCTTTAATTAGCTTACAAGTTTAATTACAAGACAAGAAATTGGATTAGCTTGCAGTATGGGTCAATACAGAAACATATTTTGTAAATTCTGTACAAACAGGTGAGTGCACTGGGCAGCAAAAAAGGATGGTCCAATATGGCAAGGCTTGAGGTGGATCAGGGGGTTCTTAGACGCCAGGCAGGTCCCTTATTGCAATGTAGTGGTCAGATTGTTTGTAAATTCTGTTCAAACAGGTGAGTGCACTGGGCAGCAAAAAAAGATGGTCCAATATGGCAAGGCTTGAGGTGGATCAGGGGGTCCTTAGATGCCAGGCAGGTCCTTAGACGCCAGGCAGGTCCCTTATTGCAATGTAGTGGTTAGATTGTTTGTAAATTCTGTACAAACAAGTGAGTGCACTGGGCAGCAAAAAAGGATGGTCCAATATGGTAAGGCCTGAGGTGGATCAGGGGCTCCTTAGATGCCAGGCAGGTCCCCTACTGCAATGTAGTGGTTAGATTGTTTGTAAATTCTGTACAAACAGGTGAGTGCACTGGGCAGCAAAAAAAGGATGGTCCAATATGGTAAGGCTTGAGGTGGATCAGGGGGTTCTTAGATGCCAGGCAGGTCCCTTATTGCAATGTAGTGGTTAGATTGAGTCCTTTATTGAATCCCTTATTATTTTTCAGTAATTTTCCATAATATGTATATTTTTTTACCTTCCATAAATGCATTCAATGAAGTATCTACTAACTTAGGTTTATTACATTTTCTTTCATCTCTAACTTTATGCATCATTTATCCACTAACAGTACCTTATCCAACATTAACTTCCATATAAAATCTTCCCATTAGTCTTCATTTCTGAATCTTTCCCATCTGCTTTTAACTTTTTCATTATCACACACTAATTGGTAAAACATATATTTTCCCTTATTCCATATGTTCTCAAAATATGCCATACTTGTTGGTACTACACTATCATACGCTTTTCATATATCACATACTAATATTCTTGCCTTCTCTCCATCATATATAATATCAACCATTTATCACAACATTTCTTTACTTTTTTTTTACATTTTACTCCACAACATTCCCTTAAGCAGTACTCCTTAAAAATGCTTTCAACTCTTTTCTGGAAAAAAAATGAATGATCATCCGTATGATCAGTATTATTCAGGTTACTGGTCTGCCATATCATCCTTTTACCATATATCTCACTGCATCTTCTGTTATATTATCAACTTTAAGCCATATTTTTCCACTCAGCGCTCCACTCTTGCAGAGCACCTTCTCTGTACTTCCATATACAGCTATTTATACTTTCCTTTAAATATTTCACACCACTGTGTCAAAGATTCATAACAGTCTCATTATTAAATGATCTCACAATATCTATTCTCCTTCCCTTTTTACTTCTTTTTTATTTACTTACATGTCAACTTTCACAGTCCTTTACCTCCCCTTTATCATTTTATTTCTCATGCATTTGTCCCATATAGCCAAATGATCCGAAAACCCCATTGTTATATGTCTCACTCTCCTCTTATAGAGTGTTATATAACACAGGATATACAATGACTGACCATTTACATTCAAAAATGAGCACTCTGACTGGTCAACCCAACCAGCATGCCTGTTTTAAATCAAGCATATACCAATGGAAAAAAGTCCAGTTGCCTGGCCTTTCTTCTATTAATATATGCAAAGGAAATTCTGCTTTTCTTTATTAAAAAAAATAAATAAATAAACTAAACTTACAAAAACCAGAGACTTCAAAACAGCAAGACAGATGGGACAGAGAAACATACAAGGATAATCAGGTATATTATGTAGAACTAGAAAAATGTACCTGACAATCCTTATATTTTCTCTGTCCCGTTTCTCCTGTACACTTGAAGTCCCCCAATTTCATTTTTTTTAATTAAAACAAAAAAATAAATAAAAAAAAGTAATGGTGATTTTCCTTCCTCTATTGCTTCACTTACACAGCACTGATATACTACGTAAGCATGGGAATCTAAGTCCCAAACGCATGCGCAGTACATCAACAAAGCTCCAGGATACTGAGGAAAAACATTAAGAGCGGCATGATACCATTATACAAGGACATTATTTAAGAAAAGTAAGTAACTTTTTTCTTAAATAATGTCATTGTATAATAACAATAACGCATGGCTGGGTGTGGGTAAATCATACCAACCGTGGGTAAATCCAGCATTACCCACACCCAGCCATGGGTAATTGCTATAATAATCAATGTCTGTTATTAAACGAGCTCTGTTATAAGTAACCATACTTTCTTTTCTTAATCTCAGATTCACTCACTTCATCATTTCCCTGCATTACTTCACCCTCTTTTTTAATATTGCAATTCAGATCACCCATCACAATTATGTTGTTAGTAACTGCTACATATGATTTTAATTCTTCAAGCATTTCCTCTCTTTTTCTCCTCTCATTTCAGTACTTGCATTTACTAAATATAGCCTACAAACCATTTATTTGATCCTTATATCCACTAATGATGCCCTACTTGCTTAAACAATAACATGATCCAATATTTTTATATCTTGATTATTAAATAAAATAATCAAACCTAAAAAAAGTCTACTTCAATATTCCATAGTACTGTATAAAAAGTCTGCAACTGTTTATTTTAACATTTTCTGCTATTCTTGTATCCAATAAGCAAATCAGAAACATTATCATTTTTATACCATTGTATACTTCACAGTCTCCTGTTATCATTTATAATATTGTTAACATTAACTGCAATTATTCCTTTCTCATTGTTTTCCTTTTTTGTTTGAATCAGGTGATCTTTTTCATTTTTCTTTTCCTCATCTTAATCCTTCTCCCAAATGAATTTTGCTTCTATTTTCCCCACATATTCTCCAATTCCCCAACACTTATTGTTTCTTCCTCTCCACCTACCTCATTATTTTGTACTTTAAATTTATTTTCTCTGTGCACATGAACCTTATATGCCACCTACATTTAATCTACTTGCACATTGGCCATTTTTCACTCTCTTTTTTCTTTTAGGACATTTTTTATAATTTCTCTCTTCACCCTCTTTTTTTCAAGCTTCCTTTCTGAATTCTTTCACATATACATTAAATTTTTATTCCGTGCTATTTCATGTTTTCTTTATCCCACTTTTTCTTCATTTATACCTCTGTCATGGCCCGGATTTTGTTCTTTATTCACTTTGCTATAATCAAGTCACAGTGACCCAATGTATACTATTTCTACAATCCATTTTGCATTCATTTACTCTATATAACTTTTCCCCTACATACTGCTGACATCTCCTCTGATGCCATTCATTTACTAATTGTAACACATTTCCACAAAAAAGTACATTTTGGTTGGCCACATTATTTAAGGACTTCCTTTAACCATTTATATAGAAAACCCATGGTTAATGTTCAGTTTTATGTTCATTCATCACCAATGAAAAATCACATTTCCATGCCCCTGTCCAAATATTTAATTTGTCTTTCTTTTCACACTATCTGTTTCAGCATACATTGTATTTACATATTGTGAAGCACTTTCATTCTTAATTATATGACACTTTTTTTTCTTTTGTACTAATTGCCCCACAAACAAATATTCATTCCATGGGAATGAACCCTTCTTACCCTCACAAGCTCTCAGGAAATTCTCACTTGTTTCAAAGGTATCAAAATTTACATCACAGAATTGTTCTTTTACTAAATGAATACATAACCTTACATCTTGTGCTTTGAATCCCAACTTAACAACCAGACAGTCCCATACAAAATATATGCTTATTGCTTTATTTTTTATTTCAGTTTTTAAAGCTGGCCTTGCTCTTTTCCTGATAGTCTGAATAATTCCTTTTACCTTACTAACAGTTACCGCAGTACATACATTTCCTGTTATCTTATTAACAACATATGACTTTCACTTTTCCATTTTCTTCAACATGTTTTGTCCATCCTGTAGTTCATGTTTTTGTATATATTTGAATAGTCACTCTACAGTTTTACACCATGCTCTACTACTGTGCTTTCCACCAGTACTTCTGCTTCTAAATCCAACAATGCACCTCCACATTTGTGTTGACATCAAACATTATTCAACTGCATCTCTCAAAACATTGTTGTTTCATCTTTCTGCAGCATTACATTTAGCAATGTAGAACCATCTAAACTAGCAGATTGTAGATCATTAAAATAACATCACATCTTTTTCCTCCAGCACACTTAACACATGACTTCTCCAGTCTTTCAAGATCAATACTTGACATCTTGGGTATCCCAGGAACTTCCCAAATGGAAGTCCTCTAGAGTGCATCCACTCAAAAAGAGTAGTTTTTTTATTATTAAAATCAATATTATACTTATTTACAAACCATTACATCATTACATGCTTACATGTCTACAAATACACACAAAAAAATGGAAAAAAAGTTTACATCATTGTTTCTTTTTCCATTAACCCTTAACTCCACCCCTTCTTCCACAACTAAAAGTTTAGCCTTTCTTTAATATTTACATATATTTTATTAAATACTTCACTACAGAGAGCTAACTATACATTCCATATACAAGAATGCACATTTTACTCTATCCATCTATTATTTTCTCATAACTGTACAAAATTCTTTATATTATAGCTCATTCACCCCATTTCTTTTCCCTATTTCTTCACATTTAAAAAAAAAGATTTTACACAATTATCAGCTGAAAAACATGTTCTATTGTTTCAAACTACATATATTGACTACAGGTTTTTCTTTGTTTGCACTTCAATTTTAGCAACAGTCTCCATAAAATGTTTTCACATCCTTTACAATCTTAAATCTTTCTTTTCTTTCCTTTATTATTTCCATTATTCTTTTATTCAAATATTCAATTAATACACATAATAAAACATTTGTAAAATTTTACCATAACACTCTTCCCTATATTTCAATATCTGTAACTGGAATATTTCACTCTTTAACTTTCCAGCAATATCCCTACATCTCTCTTCCCCATCCATTGCCACTCCTGTTTTCATTTGTTATTCTTGTAATTGTCTCACATACTTGTAGCTTAAGACATTCATTTTAATATTATCATTTCCATGCTTTAATGTTTTTACTATTCATTACCTATGTAAAGACAGTTTAATTAAACCCAATCTTCTTTTTTTATTTTTCACATTATACTATATCTGCTCTTAAGAGGTTTAGTTTAGATCCCCAAACCAACAAAAAATCCATTTCACTATGTAACATACATACACTTCCTAAACAGCATAAAGTACATAAAATGGCTGATGGTATATGATACATCTTCTTTGCATATGAAAATTCACGTAATTGCCATACACATACAGCTCAGTTTTCCTTATCTATCATTTTCAACTGCTTCATTACCACTACTTCTACCCTAACCTTCATACTCAAAATTTCAGTGCTGACAGAGAAATATATTCCTCCTATTTTAACTACTGACTCAAAACCTTTACTTTTTGCCATACTAAGTTTTAAGCATATTTTCCTAATGCTTTTTAACATCAAACTAATTATTCCTACCCACATTTTGCTTTTTACTACTAAAATACATCATCCCCATAGTTCATTAAAACAGGAATTTCTATTATATCTCATAACTATACTCTTGCCCCTTCTACATTCCTTCAACCTTTGTTACTACCTAACATTTGTAAGTTATCCAAATAATGCACTGCAAAATAGGTATCCCTGTATCACATCCATCTTTCCTTTGATTTCTTTTCCCACTCATCCATTTATCAATGAGATCACTCAAGCATTTTCTTACACAATCTTAAAAAAAGTATTACCTCCTTATGAATTCTATATCTCAATACTCCCCCAAAATTTTAATGACACACTGTCATGTACTTCATTATAATGCATACTACTGCATATCCATCCATGTTATTGTTGTTAATTTCTTTTAGAATGTCTTTTAAAAATATTTTCATTCTCTTAAGATTTACTTTTTCACCTTATATGGTCCTTCTCCAACCATCTCTATTACTACCTTCTCAAATATTTCTAAATTATTGAGATCATAATTTTATAATCAACAGTACAAAGTGTCACAGGCCTACAGCTTTTTCCTTTTCTTCTTTCTTCCATAGTAATTTAATGAATTTTTAAAATATTTCTTTATCATTTATATCTTCAGCTAACCATCCATTTACTGCTTCCAAAACAATCTCTATTTTCTTCTGTTAATGTATACTTATAGGACATATAATTCAAATAAATCCATACAGAAACCAAATCACTCCTCCCTTTAGCAATAATCTTTTTTAATTCTTCAACACCAGTCCCTTTCATCGATAATTTTACAGTTTCAGTAGCATTTTTTTCATTGACCAGAAATACTCATCCCATTTCTCCTTTACTATAATTTTTTTTACAAATATCTGTTTATGCATTCTGTAATGTCTGCCTGATTCTTTTTGTTTCTCCCTTATCAACGTCTGTCTCTATTATTCTTCCTACATTTTACCCGTCTTCCTAATAATGGACTGAATGTTTTACCTTTAGTCATTTTCTTCTGACTTTGTACAGTGTCTTTCATTTTTACTTAACAAAAGGTTTTCATTGTGTGTTATAAAACTACTTCAATATTCTCCTTTGCATAATGCTTCTTCAAACATCTTAGATTCTTCTTCATAGACTTCTTTGCTGCATTCAGCCACAATTTTTTTCAAATTGTAAATACATTAGTGTAAACGTCTTTTTTCACATCACTCACCATATTACCAAATTTTTATAAAACTCCCTCATTTCTCTATGTCCTCAGTGCATAGGCTGATAGGTGCTTACTAAACTACTGATTGGTGAAGATCAGAAAAAGACTAACCCAACATTTCCAAATGGATGAAGGACCCTTATAGTATTTTCATGTGAGTAAGTCAATAGTAGAAACATTATATAATGCTCTTATCTATAAGGGATAGGTGTAATAAGCTGTGGGTGTATTTTCATTCACTCATCAGTTCATCCAGATTTTATTTGAATAGGGCCATAGAGATGCTCTGTTTAATAGGTGGAGAAAGTCCGTTCCACAGGATCAGAATTTTCTTGTGACATATATCTATTCCTTAAACATGATCAATTTACATTACAGTAGCGGATTAGCTTTCTTGCTTGAGTCTTTTAGTTAGAATCTGACTTGCAAATGTTTCTTTCTCTTTTGTTTTCTTCATTCCTAAGTTCTGTCCAAATATTCAAGTAATCTAAAAATTCTTCTAAGCTACTTCCACTCATTATCGGATTTAAAGCATTTGAAAAAACCCATAAAATTAATTTCTGTTTTTAATTTGCTCTTTCTGTATGTATACTCTCTTTATTAACTCTTTAGTGAAATTATCTACACATATCTATACACAATTTTACGTCCCTATTTTTTCTTCTTTATCCTACATCACACTTGGAATCCCCAATTATTACAATTTTCTTACTAACACTGAAAAATTCTATAACTCTGGAGAATAAATATCCTCTACCTTTACTAGATGTATAGGCATATATTAATATCATTCTTAAAATCCTTTTTATGTTATAGTTCATCAAAACTGCTGTCCTTGGCTGTATTGGAGTTATTTCACAAACCCAAATATCATCTACAAATTTAACAATACTGTGATTCTTCAAAATCTACCAAAAATACTGAACTCCACATAACACTGTTCCCCACTGATTCTTATACTGTTACTTCTGACTTAAGTAATTCTAAAATTATTAAAATGCAGATCATGTCAGCTTTACAATCCTTACACCATTTTAACATTGTTAAACCATCTATTTAAAGTCTGGACACTATTTGCTTTAAGGATAAAGTGGAAAAATTATCCTTGCAGCATTTTCAAATCATCATTCCTGACAACATTTTTAAACACCTTTATATTATAGATAGGTATACATACATAAATAGAAAAGAAACTATATTAACATTTTTCAATTTGCATACATTATACATTATACATTACACAGATTTATTTCTTTATAACAATGGTTATTCAGGTCAACATTACACAAATTGTTTAATGTCTGTCATCCCTTAAATCTCATTCCTCCTCCTGGACATTATTCTGCATGCATTGTTCCTGCAAATTCCATTTCTTTCTTTTTTGTACTTTGTTCATTTCCTTTCCCAAAGATCCCTCTTCCATTTTTTATCTCTTTTAAAATATTCAATACTTCAAATACATTTGGATTAGATTCTGATTTCTATTTCTAGTGATTGTGTTTTTGAAAGCCAACAGAAATAAATATAATAAGGTCTTACTATGCCTAGGCAATTCAGATCATGTGTACCAGCTCAAAAGAATCATTTCCTTAGTTACAGTGATTTGCTTATCCAATATTTCTATCAGAGTACTCTGTAGTAATTTTTTTAAAATCTGTTAACTTATTACACCTTCAAAACAAGTTACCAGTCATCTCTTTCTTCCCAATCATACCTCCAACATTTGCTATTTACCTCAGGAAATATAATTTGAAGTATAACTGGGATATAAAATATCCATGAAAATGCTTCCAAGCAAAAATCCTAAATCCTCTGGACTTGGTTGCATGTTTGTGTGCCATACATATGTCCCCCACTGTCCCCTTGTAAACTGTATTTTAAGACTCTCTTCCCAATCTTTTTTCACCTCTTCTGATTGATTCTTATACTCATAAAGCAATATTTTATATGCCTACTAATTATCTATTTTTAACACCAGCTTCTGTTCTAGATAAAACTAGAAACTCAACAGGACCAGGTGTTTCACATCAGACTTCCTTTTGTCTTTGCCTACAGTCTGATATCAATACCTGGTAGAATAATTTGTAGTCCAAACAACTTCTTGGTCTCATCTCTCTAGTTTTTTGCTCCAATACCTTGGTTCCTTTGCCAGTTTTCTCCAGTAAATTTCAGCCTCTTCTTTATTTTCTGTACCCCTACTTGCAGTCATCACTATTGGCAAAGACTCTCTTTTCCATTCCCATGCTAGCTAAGATCATAGGATACTTATTGCAACTTTATGAATATATTATTATGGATTCACTTTATATCCTCAAAATACTGAAATGTCGAAATTCAGTATTTCGAAGCTATAAGGTCGAATCTTTAAAACAGAAAACTCAGAAGTGCGAAATTAAAAATCTTGCACACCTGAGATTTTGAATTTCGCACTACTACTGCACACACACACATACACCATCCTCCCCACACACACAAACATAAGCTCTCTACTACATAAAAGCATGGGGGCAAGCCACCCTGCACCTCCCATGTGGGGGGCTGCACCCCCCACCCCCCTACTTAAATATTCAAACTCCGAGGTCACACTACACACAAGCAAACACACACCACCACACAAGCTACCTTCTGCTCGCACACACACATCACAGCAATAAAACACACACACCACAGCCCCTACCCAAAACCCTTAATACACACACGCACTTACTTGAATCCGTAACCACAGCGGAACCTCAGAAGTGCAAAATTCAAAACCTCCGGTATTCAAGGTTTTGAATTTTGCACTTCTGAGCTTTCGCTCTTTCAGGATTCCACTTTATGGGCTCAAAATACTGAATTTTGACATTTCAGTATTTCGAGCTTCTAATGTAAGTCCATTATTATATATGGCTATTATTCTCCATAAAGATCTGCATCTGAATTCTAACTCTCTCTTTATTTTTTGAACTGCCTGCCCCACTTCATCATCATAATCATTTTCCACTTTGAATTATAACCTTCTGCTTGTGTTATGTATATGAGCCTTAACTTTGTAGTGCTAAAATATCCTTTCAAATCAGGTAATCCTAAACAAACTTATACAATTGGGAGGATCAGCTCATCCCAACTAAGTCTGTCTCTCTTCTCTTCCCAGATAAATTTCTTCAACTCTTTATTAATTACTGACCACAGCTTCTTATTTGGTTGATACAAATATGCCTGGCCTGTATATAAAACTAAGGAGACTGAAAAGATTTTCACTGCGTATATCTTACTATCCGTATGCATAAATAACAGCTTCTAGTTTCTCAGGTTTTTGTATTATCTTCTAAGTGTCTTCCCACATTTCATTAACTGCCATAACTGCCTAAATACTTTATCTAATCTTGTCCCCATAATCACAGGCATTGGCATACAAATTTGTGTGTGGGTAGACAATTTATGGCAATAGCTTTGTTTTGTCTTTATTAATTTTATATCCCAAAAAGATATAAAACTGTCTCAAAATGTTCTACAACATTGACATGTCTTATTCTGGATGGATCAAATGCAAAATGCCACTGTCTGCAAAACAATCTCATGTTTCTTGACTACAATATCATTTATACTCTTTCTGAGAGCCTTCCATTTTAATTCTTGCCTCAGATCCTTCATATGTCCTCCTAACTAACCTTATTATTTTATCAGGGAATACAAATGCTTCTATTGCCCTACTCAAAAAATCCAAGATTATTCTGTTGAATGCTTTTTCTGCATCAAGACCACCAAAACATTGGTATTTTCTTCCATTCTACGTCTCTCTGGATGTATTAATGTCCTGTTAATGTTGTCAAATGTTTGCCGCCCCATCACAAAACAGTACAGATTCATATCTACCAACTTTGGCAACACATTTACCATTCTTTTAGCTACTACAGGCATAAACATTTTATAGTCATGGTTTAAAATTGAAATGGGTTTATATGAAGCTGAGAGTGATGGATCTTTACCCAAATTTTACCCACCAATGTTTCTTCCAAGATGCTGGTTCTTCCCCTCCTTTTAAAATACTATTAAACAAAACCTTTCAGATATTTATCACTTTCTTCCCTCCAGCATCTGTTGCTGAAGACTTCCCTGTACATTGATTAAACATCCCCATTTTTTATCATCTCTCCTCCTGTGTTAACTGTTAGCTTTTGAGCTTCATCTTCATCTATCCTTGACATTATTAAGTCTTCCATAAATATTTCCATTTGTGCTTTTTCTTGTTTTCCATATTCCTCTGCTTTATATATTTTTTATAACATTTCTTAATTATTTGTAATGCCTCTTTAGGATCTCTGGTTATTATTTATTTTTTTTGTCATAAGCTCTAAGTCTGGTGACAACCCTTCTACTTCCTGTTGCCTAAGTCATTGCACTAAAAGTTCTGTGTTCTGAGTTAGCAAAAATAGCTGCTTAACATCTATCTTTCTAAACTCATGCATATTATCCAAGTACTCCCTTTTTATCTTTAGCAGTCTGCAGTTGCTTCTCTTCTTGTTATGTGAGATTTCCTTTTTTCTGCAATAATTTGATCTTTGTTAGCTCCTCTAAATAATTCCTATTACTTTCTAACCAAATATCTTTCTCTTTTATTTCTGCCATGCCTTTAACTCCATTTTAATTTTATCCTATTCACTTGATATTGTTCTGAAGAAATGTCTACCTTTCCTAACAGCTCTTGAGTAATTTCCACTACCCATTATTTAACCCCCCCCTTTTTTTTACTAGACAGGTGTGCAAGCATTACTGTCTCATTTTTATTTCAATACCCTGCATTTTATCTCAGTTTTATCAGTGCATGAGCTGATTTAGTTATTGGATGTGTGACAAAGCTTTCCATTAAATGCATGTGTTTCTATCCAGTCTTGCCAACTACTGTAGCTTGGGGAATACTATGTAATATAAAAATTTTGTCTGTTCCTACTACTGACTATACATCTTCCAAACCAGACATTTTCATATGTTTTTGTAAAAACCTACCCTCTTTAGTTACATTTCCTTTCTAGTTTCCTTTCTAGCAAATTGTGTTAGAATCAACCAAGCTCCCAGGTCTTAATGACATGGTTTCCCTTGCACCAATACTCAAATTGAGAGCAGCTAAACTATGAATTTTGGGATATTCTTGCTATGTATATATTTTTAGCCACACAGTTTTTATATTTATATATATTTTTAGTTTTGATACTAGAAATTATGTTTTATGTCTTGTGTATACTGTACAGTATAACATGAACATTTTGATGGCATATACCATGCTTTGCACTCATCTTGAATGTTGCTTATTCATATGTTTGACATGCTTAATTGCCTAAAATATTTTAATTGATTTAATTGATTTTTTAATTGAAGCTTGTATATAAGAGGAGAAGTCTGGGTATTTTGTGTTTTTTATTTCTGATGACGTGTTTGATGAAAACAGATTTGGATTAAAGCGTTAAAAAAGTACTTCGTGGTGGCATTTTTCTGTTCAGCAGTTTGCTATTTTGGAGAGGCGTACTACTGTTTGTTTGCTGCCTGTGTTCCTTTGGTGTCTTTTTGGTGTTTATTATCCTTTCTAGTTTCCCTGATACATCCTCACTACTGCAAATTAAATACTGAAAGCTGATTATTTCTTCTAAAATTTTATTAAGTTCCATAATATCAGTTTTGCTGGCAATTAAATACATCCCAGCATAATCCTCCTCCCTTGTAATAGCTCATCATTACTACAAATCTTCCATTACTGTATTTTCCCTCTTTTCATCACTAGTGCAATCCCTTTAACAATCACTATTATTATTTGCCTTTTCTTTTTACCCTAATTTTCTCCTGAATATCCATGCTGACATCCTTTCTTTGTCAAGTTTGCAAACTAATTTCCTTCCAAACGTGTCTCCTGAAACATGGCTATTTGCACTATGAATTTGTTAATATAATTTAATATTCTTTCATTTTTGTTTAAACCTGTGTAAGGCCATTTACATTCCAAGATCATCTGAGTAGAGTAGCCATTATGATAAAACTCTACTCTTCCCACCTATTATACATGACCGTTTTTTTAATGTGTATTTCCAAAATTTGTCTTACCAGTACACACTAATGGTTGGCAGGCTGATCTTTTATACAGCTGTTTCTTTTCATCTCCATTTGAAGCTATGTCGCATTTTCAAGACTTTTTTTGTTTAAATGGAAACCTCAAAAAAAAAAAAAACCTAAATATATTTTCTAAACACCCCATCCCCTATTAACTTAGACCATGCACACAATACTATGTACATTTTCAACAAATGAAGTATAACCCTCCAGATAGAACAACTGTCCCAAATTGACAGATGCACCCACAATAATTACCTACTCTAAAATTGAGGTTACCCTTGCTAAAACACATTACAGATGGTGTTCCACTTACACTGATTGCTGTCTGTTCTTTTCTAATCTTTGTTTTCCTCCCAGATGTGAAAACAATAGGTTTAGCCATAAGAAAAGGTGACCTGGCTACATTTAAATAAAACTAAAATGTGCACTGTTCTGTTAAATGTATGAAAGTATTAAGACTGTTGGGGGGGCTATTATCTTCTAGTCACTTCCTATAATTTCAAACTTTATTTTTCACTGAATTGCTTGCCATAGTACCTTTAAATTTTGCATTTCCATCAGGATATAATGCTCAGAACTGTCAAGATTAATTGCGTGCACCTGTAGATGGCTTGTGGCAATGTAAAAATAGTCAGCAATGAGAAAAAAAACAATTGCCGGTCGTAATAAGTTCCTTCCTTTTTCTATACATTGTTTTCAACTCAATAAGAGCATCCCTACTCATACCAACATCTTCATTCAACATAATTATTTGTTGCTGCCATTTCTGGAATGTTTATAATTATTTCCCTCTCTCCACTTGCGAGACTTTCACCTGTTTCTCCTTTCTCAGTTCCCCTTCTCTTACTGCTCCTTCTGAAACAAAATGATCTTCTACATTCTGCTGCTCACTTATATTAACGTATTCCTCATTTTGCAAGTCCTTATATCCTTCTTCTTCTTGATGGTCTCCTTCCTCACAATTGAGCCACCAGTACTCATTTATTGCATCTTCTAAATCCTGGAACACAACTGTTTTCAGTTGGGAGGGTGGCCTAATGGTTAAGGTGTTTGCCTTACAAACAAAAGGTGCAGGGTTTGAGTCTCACAAGGGATAACTGGCTAGGCTTAAAAAGGCTTGCAAGGGCAGTTAGCTTAGTACTAATCTATGAACCTATGAACCTATAATGTGACTAATCCCCCCCTTCACATTTTGCATCTTCTTTTCAGGCAAGCATTAATTAGCTGTTCAGTTGCATAGAAAAAAAAAACATTCTGGGCTGCATGTTACAGTAAACACACCATCTAATTCTTTTAAATTTACAACACAAGAAATATAGTTTATATTATCATTTTCCACATTTAACACTGCTGAGACTTCCCAGTCTCAGAAAATATGTGTCATACATCAAAAATTTCTGTATAGAATGCACTCTATTACAAATTAAATAAAAACATTCAAAACATCTTCTTCATTCAGTAAATCATTATGAAATTGAACTATTAGCCTCTTTTTCATATTCTGGACATTTGCAGAAAAAAGAGCCCCACAGATAAATGCCTTTTTACCAGCATCCCCTTTCATGAAGTTATTTAAAATATCAAAATTTTCAAAGGTATCAGAACAAAAAGGCTGTTTGTCCAAATGAATTAAAAATGAATATCTGAAATTTTAAATCTCTATGGGGCTAACAATAGAGTCCCATACAGCATACCATATTCAGTTCACTCAACTGTAAGAGGTATTTTTTTTTTTTGCTATTTTCAACCAAAAATTCTCCATACCTTGTAGTACATCTCTGGTTTCTCCCGTTCATCCTTTTGCAGTAAATTGACAGAGATCCCCCAGCAAGATAAATTTAAGGGAACTTTCCCGGTGCTCTGGTCAAAACTCCCCTAGTCATAATGAATACTAGCTCTAGTCTCCCATTTAATAAGGCCACTGGCCTAGTGGGATTAACTTGGTCAAGAAACACTCAATTAATCAACTTCCTTCCTTGGCCAGTCTCTCGCCTCTATTTCCCAGCTCATCTAGTTCCTTCAGTTCTCCAGGTTATCTGAGGTGCCATCGGGACCACAAGCATTACTGTGTAGAGCCCACATATGCTCACTATATTACATTACATTTGTCTGCTTTTAATTTCTTAGGTTCATAGATAAGTACTGGACAGCTGTCCTTGTGGGTCATTTGAAGCCTAGCCAATTTCCCTTTTGCTGCTCAAATGAACCTATCTCATTTAGTGTTAGATTGGTTTTACCCATCCCATGATGAATAATTAAAGATTGTCCATAAGGAAAATAAATGGGATTATACTACAGATAATTAATTAGTTAGTTAGTGAATCTTTAATTTTCACCTTCCCAATATGCCTCCCCTTGTCCTGTCTTCTGTACTGGTCCCATAACCTCTTTACCTTTGTGCAGTCTCTCTCTCTATCAGTGTGCTGCTAGCCCATTCACATGTCCACAGCAATCTCTGTGAAAATTTACTCATGCAGGTCAAGTGATCAGCTGGTCCATCCACTTGGCAGCCTGTATCTCCCATCATTTATCTTACACAGAGTGCTCCTTAAAACTGTCCCATCAAGATCTTACAAAACAATACCATAACCTCCTGTCCCTCCTCATCTCTACTGAGAACAGTCCTACCTCCCCTAAGTTATGGCCATGTCTTTCCTCCACCATCCAACAAATCTACTTGGTAGAGGTCCCCAATTCTCTTCCACCAGCCTGATACTCCTCCCCATGAACAGCCTCTAGAACTGCATGCATGTAATATTAAAGCACTGTCTCATCAGGACTCATTATTTCAGGAGTGTTATTTCTTTGTTTCTGGAGCCTAATTCTTCTGAATGTAATGTGTACAGACAAAAAATGTCATACTTAACTAGTTACATACTATTCCTATCAAAGCACCTTTGTCCTACTCACCAACCATACTGCAGTGTAGTTCCTCAGCTTAAATCCAAATGCCAGACACTGCAGCCTCCCACAGCTACCTGTATCAACTGTGCTGCCGTCCCACTAGACCACATCTACTGGTACCCCACTGACAAGTTCTCTGGTAACCTAGTTATAAAAGTGGATCAGGTTTCACTAGCTGTTCCTTCTGGTCACATTTTCATGTAGGGTGCACTACTAAATCATTCTCACATCCAGCAATCTTTCCATCTCTTCTAAACATCTTTACTCATGCTGAACTTTTCCTTACTTCTTTTTCCCTATGTAAATAAATATAAATATTTACACACATAAGTAGCCTCTAGTTACCTGCTAAAATGGTGTAGAGACCTTTATATAAGAAAATATGAAAGCACCACAAGATACCAAAGGAAACTATCTCAACATAAATGCAAACAGCCAATTATTGTATACACTTAAATGCTTAACAAGTACCCCACAAATGCCCCTTCTTCACTTACTATAGACTGAAATAAAACAATTACTTTTCGCTCTAGTACCTTTTCAAACAGGCAATCCCATTTATCGATAACTGTCAAAAAAAGAAATGTCTCTTTAGTTTTGTCTAACAATAAACACAATTAAAAAAAAACACTGAGCATCATTAATATGCTAGTGGTGCTGTCTCATCCCCTTTTCTGCCATCATCTACGGTTCTCCTCCCTTCACAGCTCATGCTGAATTCTGAGAACTTTGATCTGTTTTAATTGAAGCATACATGCTACAGTATTCATCCGTAAATCTCACTGAGAATTGAAGAACTTGTTGGACTTTGTGGAGACCTGCAAAGAGCAAAATAACAGAAATCCAGTGTGGACGTTCCATGAAATAAAAGTTTAAAGATAATGGACCATAACTCTAAATATTTTACCACCAGTATTAGGGACAGAGGGAAACATCATAATAAAATGAAAATACTCAAATAAGGAACACTTTTTTTAATACTGATGCTACTAACTTAAAAGAAAATAGAAAAAGAGGAGAATTGTGTATATTTTTGAGGCCCTTCGGTAGAAAACTAAATTTAAAGTTGGCTTTTCTATAAGATAACATGAGAATTGTATTCAAACCAAATGCATCTGCAGTTTGTATTCTACTACTGTAGCACTTGAAACCTCTCAAATAAAAAAAATCTTTCTTTTATTAACAGATATTTATTGACATTTTACAACTGCTCTAAAGCTGAATTTTGAAAATTAAATGAATTTGCAAGTAATGAAATGATTCATACTCGTGATGGGAAGGAAAAACTAGTTTTAGATCTCAGCTGCTATAAATTGGCTATGACAGCTTTATTGGTTGAATCAATACATGAAATACTTCACATTCAGAGATCGATAACATAAAGAGTATTAACAATCACATTTTATGATTTTAAATCATCAATACATTACACACACACACACACACACACACACACACACACACACACACACACACACACATATGTATATGGTTCCCCTTTATAATCTCGAAATACTGAAATCTTGAATTTCAGTATCCTAAACCATAAAGGCAAATTCTTAAAATAGCGAAATTGCATAATCGCAAATTCAAATGATCTCAAATTTGCAGTTATGGCTTTACGCTTCGTTACGTTGGGTGTTTTATGTGGATGGTGTACAGTGTCGTGTGTGGATTTACATGTGTAAGTGAGTGTTTTGTAAGGGTTTTGGGTGGAAGTCTGAATATATATGAGTGTGTTTGTAAGTTATACGTGTGGGTTAGGGTAGGCAGGTGAAAGTATGAGTGTCTAAGTGTTGGACGTGTTGGTGTTTGTATATGTGTGATGTGTGTGTCTGTGTGCGAGGGACTGTGGAATGTCTGGGTATGAGTTTGCTGTCTTTTCATGTTTGTGCAATTTCGGAGTTAGTATATATAAGTAGGCGGTGTGTGGGGAGCTTGCCCCCCACATGGGGGGTGCAGGGGGGCTTGCCCCCCTGCTTATATGTAGTGTAGGTACGTTGATTTGTGTTGTTGTGTTTGTGTATGTAGTGTGGGTAGGATAGTTTATGCATTGTGTGGTTTGTGGTGTATATACGTTTGCAATCTTGTATTTCATGGTTTTGGGGTTTCAGGATTTTGAACATTCGCCTTTATGGTTTTGAGATACTGAAATTTGAGATTTCAGTATTTCGAGATTATAAAGGGGAACCATGTATGTATGTATGTATGTATGTATATATATATATATATATATATATATATATATATTTTTTTTTTTTTTTTTTTTGAGGTAAATATAATTTTATATATTTAATAAAATTCCAAACTCTACTCCATAACATTATCTTGCCTGGAATTCAGGAATTCAAACACATTATTTCCAACAGTTAAGTCCTTTTTCCTGCTGGCAGTAACTTTTTCCAGTTCATAGCCAACTTTAAATTCTGGGGATAAGCTATATAATAATTAGCTATATGCAGGCCCCTGGAAATGTCTGTGGTAAGTGCTTTATGCAGCCAGACAATTCTCAGAAACACTCAGTTATGTAACAGACTACCAGCAGATGCACTAATTAACTTGGCCAAAAGTTTGTGTTCACCCACTTCTTTCAATGGGTTAGATCATGTTAGAGATAAATGTCAAGATGTTTAATGGATAGGTAGTGTTGGTGGGGTATGTGTATGTGTGTGTGTGTTTGTGTGTCTGTGTGTCTCTCTCTCTGCCTGGGTGGTCATACTAGGGGTAAGTTAGGAGATACTTAGGGAGGTAGGATAGCGGTGTGTGTGTGTGTGTGTGTGTGTGTGTGTGTGTGTGTGTGTGTGTGTGTGTGTGTGTATGCAGAGCCAACTCCCTCTCTCCAAGACATAACCATCTATGTTCATTCATAGATATGGATCACATTAATGGTCCAGCGTTACATGAACAACACTCAGTGAATCATGATTGAGTCTCTCATCATAACAATGTAGTTGTCTGTTCTCAAAACTAATGTCAGAATTCACTTCCTGAGCATAACTTTGCTCTGCTTTTGAGATTAATTTTGTGACATCCTTTTCTCAAACATATAACAAGTTGGTTATAATCAGATATTTGATCATAATCCTATATAGTTTTGTCCATATGTGGCTTGTCATTACTAAAATCCTTGTTTATTAATCAAGAATATAAACAGACAGCATACTAAATATAGTGCATATAATGCATTCATGTAAATGCACTATATGTTTATAAATATATGGGTGTGTTATTTTTTTCTAAAAGGGATTATTACTTGCACAGTAGAACTGTGACAGACAGAAGGGGCTCCAAGTTAAGCAAATAGCTTTAATTGAAATGGAAATAAGATAACATTTATAGTTTTAGTAATAAATTCAACAATTTAATGTTTTACCTTAGTTACTGACAATACATTTATTTTATATGGAACAGTGATTTAGCTTTATTATATGGATTTTCTCTTACATTAATTACACTACAGACTTTGTTACACTTTTGACTTGGTGAGTACTATGAGGTGGCGAAGGCTAAGGATAAGGCATATGGAGAATTGTATGAAAGGTTGGACACTAAAGAGGGAGAAAAGGACCTGTACCGATTGGCTAGACAGAGGGACCGAGCTGGGAAAGATGTACAGCAAATAAGGGTGATAAAGGACAGTGAGGGAAACATACTCACAAGCGAGGAGAGTGTGTTGAGTAGATGGAAAGAGTACTTTGAGGGGCTGATGAATGAAGAGAATGAGAGGGACAGACGGTTGTATGATGTGGGGATAGTGAATCAGGAAGTGAAACAAATTAGCAAGGAGGAAGTACGGACAGCTATAAAGAGGATGAAGAATGGAAAGGCTGTTGGTCCAGATGACATACCAGTGGAAGCATGGAGGTGCTTAGGAGAAATGGCAGTGGAGTTTTTAACCAGACTATTTAATGAAATCTTGGAAAGTCAGAGAATGCCCGAGGAGTGGAGAAAAGGTGTTTTGGTACCTATTTTTAAGAATAAGGGTGATGTACAGAGCTGTATTAACTACAGAGGGATAAAACTAAACAGTCACAGCTTGAAGTTATGGGAAAGAGTAATGGAAGCTAGGTTAAGAAGGGAGGTGATGATTAGTGATCAGCAGTATGGTTGCATGATGTGAAAGAGCACTACAGATGCAATGTTTGTTCTGAGAGTGTTGATGGAGAAATATAGAGAAGGTCAGAAGGAGTTGCATTGTGTCTTTGTGGACTTGGAGAAAGCATATGATAGGGTGCCTAGAGAGGAGTTGTGGTATTTTATGAGGAAGTCAGGAGTGGCAGAGTAAGAGGGGTACAGGATATGTACGAGGGTAGTGTGACAGTGGTGAAGTCTGCAGTGGGAGTAACAGATCCATTTAAGGTGGAGGTGGGATTACATCAAGGATCAGCTCTGAGCCCTTTCTTATTTGCAGTGGTGATGGACAGGTAGAGAGACGAGATCAGACAGGAGGCCCCATGGGCTATGATGTTTGCCGATGACATTGTGATCTGTAGTGAGAGTAGGGAACAGGTAGAGGAGAACCTGGAGAGATGGAGATATGCTCTAGAGAGAAGAGGAATGAAGGTCAACAGGACTAAGACAGAATATGTGTGTGTCAATGAGAGGGAGGATAGAGAAATGGTGAGGATGCAGGGAGTACAGGCAGCGAAGGTGGATGAGTTTAAATACTTGGGATCAGTAGTTCAGAGTAATGGTGAGTGTGGAAGAGAGGTGAAGAAGAGAGTACAGGCAGGGTGGAATGGGTGGAGAAGAGTGTCAGGAGTGATTTGTGATAGACGAGTACCAGTAAGAGTGAAAGGGAAGGTCTACGAGAGTGTAGTGAGACCAGCTATGTTGTATGGGTTGGAGACGGTGGCAATGATAAAAGGCAGGAGTCAGAGCTGGAAGTGGCAGAGTTAAAGATGTTAAGATTTGCAATGGGTGTGACAAAGATGGACAGGATTAGGAATAGGTATATTAGAGGGTCAGCTCAGGTTGGAGGGTTTGGAGACAAAGTCAGAGAGGCGAGATTGCATTGGTTTGGACATGTGCTGAGGAGGGATGATGGGTATATTGGGAAAAGGATGCTAAGATTGGAGCTGCCAGCTGGGAGAGAGGACATGCAGGTGGTTGTTGTGACAGAGCAAGATGCAGAGGACAGGAAGAAATGGAAACAGATGATCCGCTGTGGCAACCCCTAATGGGAACAGCTGAAAGAGAAGAAGAAGTACTATCTTTGTGGATTTAGTTGTTGAGAAAACTTGTAGTGAGTTTATGTATGGTAATATAGCTAGGATGAACCAACTTACAGCAATTGGTATACAAACTGATAGCACTTTTATAAAAATAATCATCAAAAATAGTACTAACAAACATTTGGTTTGCTCAAAATTGTAGATTAACTGCATCGGGTACTAATTCTGTATGACCATAACCATAACCACAACTGAGGTATCTTTTGTGACACTACTTTAAGCGTCTTGTGGATCTCCACTTTACAGAAGTCTGTAATGTACTGCTACAGCATGGCACACCTTCAGACTTAGCTATGTTATATGGCTCAGGCAGTTCAGCATTACATAGTGATTACACAAGTATGTATATCATAAGTTATATAACAATGGTGGTGCACAAAGGTAAAGTAAAGAGAAATATGAAAGTATAAGAAAATGTTTAATACAGACATATATTGTTCCATTCTCTATGATCAAACGTACTCAATGTCGAAGTGAAAACACCAACAAAAACATGTTCAAATGTACAAAATACAGAACACAATAAATATCAAACTAAAGATATTGATAAAGGAAAACCAGTTCCTCTCCCTATATTAACACTAGGCTCCCCATAACACTAAACTCAAATTCATCTGAATAGTGACAGTGTTACAGGAAGGGTTTTTTGAGGTAAGGTGTAGGGTTAGGGCTGAAGGAAGGGGCAGCATTATATATATAATTAGCAGGAAGTGTAAGGGGGTGGTTCTGTTTTTTTTTTCTTTGTTGTTTGTGTATTCAGTCTAAAAAGGTCTATCTTTTTTCTACACACTTTTGAGCATTTACAATTATATTTATATATCTGATTATAGTATGGTAGACTGCAATATCATCAAACTGAACACATTTCAAACTACTACACTTTGAAAAAAGAAAGCACATTCCTGTTGCTATCCTTACACTAAAACATCTCCATAACACTAGCCTCTAATTTGTCTGACTAGTGGTAGTGTTACAGAAAGGTTTTTTTTTTTTTTTAACATTAACGTGTAGGGTTAAAGTTAGGGGCAGGCTCCCCCCCCCCATAACCTTTGTAATGCAAGCTAACCCTAATCCTAACTCTAATCCTACACCATAATTTAAAAAAAAATTTCTGTAATACCACCACAAAATAAGACAATCTAGATACACATGCACGAACACATACTTGCACCAGTAAAACCTTTTACCTAAACCTTACCCTAAACCTAAAACACACAATTGCACATACTGTAAATCTTTCCCCTTCCCTAATCCTTACTCTAACCCTAACCTGCAAACATTCACATGGGTGTGCACGTGCATACACACACACACACACACACACACACACACACACACACACCTAATATATATATATATATATATATATATATATATATATATATATATATATATAATTTGCTGTAATGACAAAGCATACATACAATAAAAACAAAAATTATGTCCTTATCTTAACAATAAATCCTTTCATTCCAATCCATCTGATATGACACATAGATCCTCAAGCAATTGTCAAATCCGACCGCCAAAAGCTGTGCTTAGCCTTGAGCCCTTTTAAGAATTTTGCTTCCCATGATGCACTCCTCTCCTAGTTACTTGAAACCTTGTTTGGCACCATAAAACCTACACACAACTAATCTGTGAACTCTAACCACAGGATCTTTCAGGCCTTACAATAGGGAAGGGAAAAAGGTGGGAGGGTTGTCATATCTGATGGACTGCAATGAAAAGATCTATCATTAGGGTTAGTACATAACTTTCATATCCAATTATTTCAGTCCTTCAGATCTGACATGGGGGTCAGAATCTCAAACTATGGAGACCCCAGGTAGAATCATGACATGAGACCCTTAAGGATGGTAGCACCAAAGGATGCTCTACCTGTGGAGGTGCAGTCCAACTTGTAATGTTTGATAAAGGTATGCATGGATGACCAGGTGCCTGTCTAACCAATATCATCTGGTGAAGCTCTGAAAAAAGGCTGTAGAAGTTGTCATGCCTCTAGCAAAATTAGCCCTTGATTTATCAGAAACAGTTTTGGTGTTTAGTGTATAAATGAATTTAATGCAGTCTGACAGCCATCTTGAAAGTGATACCTTGGACACCTTTTTCCCATTTTGTTATGAATAAATGAAATATAAAGCTGCTCATCCTTTCTGAAAGACTCTATTATATGAAGGTTGAAATTCAATTGTCTAAGTATATCCTAGATATGCAATAACTATTCTCATTTGTTTCTGTAATTTGAATTTGAAAAGACAACCGGTAGATGAATTGGTTGGGAAATGTTTGACTCAGAATCTACTTTTGGAATAAAAGAAGCATTTGTCCTTATGGAACATAAAACAAGGAGGCAAGGAGGATACAGTGTGGGATCCTGAAATCCTTCTTACTGAAGTGATGGCTTTGAGAAAAATAGTTTTCCAAGACAGGTATTTAAGTTCTGCTAAGGATGATGGCTCAATGGCAGTTTTGTGAGAGTCTCCAGAACAAAATTCAAATCCCATGAAGGAATTGGATCTCTGATTGGTGATCTTAACAAAAAGATGGCTTTACGAAATGCCTTACATAGAATGCCCTTGAAGCTCAGTGTGAAAGCTAGAAACCACAGCCAAGTGGACCTTGATAGTGGAGAAACTAGAACCTGAATCAATAAGAGATGTAAGAGAGAGCTGAGAAACGATCAGTGTTGTGTGAGCAAGCTCAAGAAACAAATCTTCTCCACTTGCTACAATCGATCTTTAAAGTGAAAGTTTTTTTGAAAAGCTGTTAAAATCTTGACTACCACAGTAGGAAAATAATCATCCTTAGTCATCACTGGATTTGGAGAAAACAAGTGATTAGCTTCACACTTTGTAGGTCGGGTTGAGGCTCCCTGGAGGGCTGGGAGATCAGCTCCAGAACCGTAACCAGCAGCCAGGGAGGCTCCTTCAAGTGAGGCATTAGAAGGGAAAACCAAATCTGTCTGGGCAAAAAGGGGGTCAATGAGAATAATAGTTGCCTTACAACTCAAAACTTTCTGTAGAAATATGGACATCAGGGGAAAGGTGGGTATGCTTTTAGAAGCCCAAAAGACATTGTTGTGACAGTGCATCACTTGGTGGTTATCCTGTAGGGTGAATCATGGCAAAACAGTTGCTGTATTTAGTGTTGTGTGGGGTGGTAAATAGATCAAAGCAGGGAGTGGCCCTATGACTGAATATCTTCTTGGCTGTTGCTGTATTAAGGGACAACTCATACGGCATTAAGAGATCCCTGCTCAGCATGTCCACAAGTCAGCTGAATATCCCCAGGATGAGTGTTGGTACCAGAATGTGGTGGGAAGTCATCATCTATTGCCAGACACTGATAACTTCTCAACATGAAGGGTAACATCTGGTTTCCCCTTGTCTGTTAACATCTCATACTACAGTCATTTTGTCCATTTGGATGGATAGCACACCTTGTGGAAAGCAGCCCTGAACTTCCAGCAACATTAAGAGGACTGCCTTCAACTCCCAAGACATTTATGTGAAGACTGGCTTCATTATCCATCTATAGACCTTCAACCATTCTCCCCTCATAATGTCCCCTCCCTCACCCAAGTGAGGATGCTTCCATAGTTACTGCTGCTATTAGGAGTGAAGTCAGAAATTGTCATCCACCCGAATCACTGGGGATTGTAACCACCTCTGAAGTTGTCTTTTGCAGGATTCTGTGACAACTATAGTCTTTGAAAGAGGATGAAAGCTCTATGATCACTGAGATTGAAGGAGACACTGTAATATTCTCATATGGAAGCAGGCAAATTCTACCATCAAAATTCAGGAGGTCACCACACCTAAAATTCTGAAAACCAAGGCTGCAGAGGAGGGTTGTTAAATGCTTGACTGTGGATTGTAAGGTCAGAATTTTGTCCTGAGGAAGAAAGATAAAGGAGAGAGAGAGAGAGAGAGAGAGAATGGTATACAAGTCACATCCCAGGAATGCTATGTTCTGACCTGGGATAAAGATGGGCAGATTTACAGATATGCAAAGGCGCTTGTAAAGATGAAGAAGATAATTGATAATCATTGGCTTGTTGAAGAGACTCCATTGAGGGGATAGCCAGGAGTCAGTCATCTAGATGTGGGAAAAACTTGTATCCCTGAAGTTGTAGATGAGCTGCTATGACACCCATACATTTGATGACCACCCTGGAGGCTGTGGGAGACCAAATATCTGTTCTTTGAATTGGTAATAATTGACTCCAATTAGGAAGATTAGAAATCTCCTGGACTTTTTGCAAAGATAAGCTCTCTGAAGAATATGTCCATTAATTTGCCACGAGGCAGGTTAGAATCAATTGTACCAGGTCCATTCTGAATTATGTCTTTCTCATATATATATTCAGGAGGCTGTGGTCCAAAATAGTCCTGAAGTTCTTGGTTTTCATCAGAACCAAAAAGAATTATAATAAAATCCTGACCTGATCTGATCTAGTTGTACCTCTTGGATGTCTCTTTTGGTAAAAACAGAGACTATCTCTCATAACGTGGTCACTGTCTGGTTGGATGGAACATCCAGCAATGGATAGTGGGGCTGAGGAGGGGTTTCCAAAAATGGTATGTAATAGCCTCAGGATATTATCTCCCTTACTAATTTATCTTACGTGATGGCATGCTACATGGCTGGATAAAGGGAGAGTTGACCCTTGATTGCCTCCAGAGTGGAGCAGTTGCGTAGACCTTCAGGGATTCTAGAGACATTGCTTGGAAAAGAACCCATGATATCCCTAATTCTGCCCACCCCCTCGACTGCTGGACAGGTAATCCAGGTACTCTCAATCTGTTTCTTTGACTCAGGTGTCAGTGGGTTTTTAGAGCAGATAAAGTCTGCTGGGACAAATCTCTCTGAAACCTGTTCAGAAGTATGCCAAAGTTCAAGGCCTGAAGTGCAGAGGTGCCCAAAGCATACACCCAGTTCCTTAGCCTGTCCATCACCCTGGATTATTTAGTGTAGTGTGGCAGGATGGTTAGAAGTTGAGTCTTCAGAAAGTTCTTTTTCAGTGGCTGCCACCACAATGATGTTGATTTGGCCTGATGTTGTTTCTACTTTGGGGAGGATCTTGTCCAATTTAAGGGGGACTGCCTTGCAGGTGTCAGGCTTCTGTCATGACCTCCTAGTTGCTAATTCAATTAACTTGTCAACTGGAGGGATCACCCAGGGCACAGACTGTGACATTCCATAGGCTCAAACAATACTTCCTCATTTTGAGGGTGGGTTGATGGGACAAGCTCCCCTCTGGTGCATCAGTTCTGAAATTTCACCAAATGAGGTGTCTTCCAGAGGGGGACTGTGAGGATACTTGTCTATCCTCTAACTCAGTATCAGAGGTGGGAGACTTTGATGGGAAGTTTAGGTGTTTCCTCTTACATCTCCTCTTTTTGGAAGATCAGGGGATGTGCCACCTCATTCCTCAGAGGATTGCCTCTGCTTCTGAGCTGCTGGTCTGAGGCTAACACAGCAACTCTGACTGGTGGATGTTTGATGAAAATAAGAACAGAATACAGCAGGCCATGAGGTGGAACTATGACTTATGGTACTTGTGGATCCACTGTCATAGGTGAAGAAATAGTTCTTCTCAACATCTGGAAGGCCAAACCAACTGCCATCTGATCCAAACAGGCCACTCCAGCTGACATATCCAACGCTCCCTTGGGAGAAGTAGATGCCGTCGGTGGAGGGACCTGTGAACCCAAGAAGGTAGTAGGCCTCAATGAGGGAAATGCTGCATAGGATGAAAGCAGACATCTCCAACACCACCAGTAGAGCTGAAGGCAACAGTTGGGCTGGTGAAGCTGAAGACACCGACCTGAATCCTCAGGTCCAAGACTCTACTAGATCCAACAAAGCCAGAGTCAAATCACACCATAGAGCCAAATAAGCATGGAAGGTTAGCCCCTATGCCACAGAATACAGGAGGAACAATGGTTCTAAAGTAACAGGAGCTGAAATACGGACCATGAGGGAGCAAGTATTGAGAGCATTTGGACAGATACAACTGCCTTTGGAGCCAAAGATGGAGGAATAACCTCCATCTCAATCTGCTTCTTGAGGAACTTCTGCATCAGTTGAACCGAGTCAGCTTCCAAGGTGCTCATACAAGACCTGCAGGATCATATGGAAAGAGACAGGGAAGGTCTGGATGAAGGGCACTTCAACTTCTCTGAAGAGGATTTGTTTGGGGAGTTGTACACGATGACAGCTCCATGAGCTCTGGATCTGGAGTAAGACCATAAGCAGGTGTTTGGGCTCTATGCTCCTCAAACACTGAGACCTTCAGAGCCAATGTCCGAATTGATGCATCACTAAAGTCTCTATTTCGGATATGACTCCTTCTGCTTTTAAGATATGCCCAAAAACGTTTTTGCTTTTGGAAACTTCTGGATCTGGTGGATGGAGGTCTTTCAAAATGAACTTATTCCTCCTGTCTGCCAAAGCTCTAGATCCAAAGAAGGCCCAGATTTTGCAGATGACAGATAAATGAGGAACTCCTAGAGACAAGAGGCACAAGTCATGCAAGTCTAGAGGCAGAATTTTGTGTCAGCACATAATACTTTCTTACAGCTGGTGTGCTTTTCCTTCTTACAAATAACAGTTCAACATGGAAGAAAACTTTTATGCGCACATAAAAACTCTAACAGCTATAATTCTCAATTCTAGATCTAGGTATCTAACATATAAGCATCTGTAACCAAAATTTAACATAGCACACCAATAAGGAATACGTTTAATTACACATAAAGTATCTGAACCTTAAATATCTAGAATCTATATTTAATTTTATCACAGCACACCAATAACTAACTAAACAACCAAGCCTAATAGTAAGGGAAGGAATGGCTAAGGGTGGCAGATCATCGAGAAGAAGGCGTTGACAGGTAGAAAAAAAAACGAGAAACTACTTGCTAACTAATAAGGTTTAAACAACAACAACTACATTAGAACTTTATGTAGTATCTATGCTAAGAGAAAAAAAGTCTTAGAAATATTGAATAAGATTATGAAAATAAGGCACTTATCTGCAAGAGATCCCACTTCTGTTCCCAAGGTGGCAAATGAGATCTGAGGTGACAAAAGAAAGAGGTGCATCACAGGAAGGGAAATTCTTAAACGGGCTCAAGGCTGGAGCACAGATTCTGTTGTATTGGATCTGACAAGTGGTTCAATGACACGTGATCAGATGGACTGAATGAATAGGATCATCCATTCGGTAAACCAGATGATTGAACAAACAACCCTGTACTTCCATCTGTCAAAGAGCGAAACGCATGACCATAATGCATATATATATATATATATATATATATATATGTATAGATATATATATATATATATAGATATATAGATAGATACAGATAGTATATGTACATATCTGCTGTGCCATATCATTTTGTTTTAAGGTTATTTGCACAAAGTACTTTATCCTATGTGAACAGACTGGTGAAGATGTAATAAAATGATAAACATCATTACGTTTCTATTTTGTTATTGATAAAAATTTTAGAAGAAATTAGAATGGAACATGAAATGTTTTGGAGATATAGTTCTTGGATAAATGAAAAAGAAATAATTAAAATTTATTTCAATTGCAACATTTTATTCAGGAGCCAGACTAGGATATAGAAGTTTTTAAGCATAAATATGAATACTTATCAAAAAGCAATTAGTTACAATATGGAAGCAAATAAAAATCATGGAAGTAGCATTTCTGTGACCTCCTGATTCCTCTCACATCCCAAAGATGGATGAAATGAACAGCCTCCAAAAAATTGTCCACAGGTGCATGTTATTGTGTGCATGTCTCTATGTATGGCCTTCTGCTGAAAATGGGCTATGCCCAGTGGAACCTTCATGGCTATCAAATGTAAATAAATAAATACATAAAATGGGAACTAATATGTTGTCTACTCCTAAAGGAAACATTCCCCTTGAATTTATTGTTGTTGAGTTTGCAAATCTGTGGTTTTGGAAAATGAATTGTTTTGTGATCTACATACTATGACAATTGTGGTCAGTGTATTATTTTTTCCCACCCTCACTGGATCACAAAGCTGTTTTGCTGGATGCCACACCCTCACTGGATCACAAAGCTGTTTTGCTAGATGCCACATTTCACTTTGCCATTATTAGTCCAGAAAATATAAATCCACCTAGAAAATTAATTTGCAATCCCTTCTCCTGGACAGTCCAGCAATAAACAGGTACAGAATGTTATGCCTCTGTAGATAGTAATAAAAAATAAAAATGGATTAAAAATCAAACAGGCAATGGCACTGCAGTTCATGGGAGTTTCCAGTGTATTATGCTCAGACTCCAAAATGTTACAAATCATAGAAACTTGCTTATATCTGACAAAACCAATACATTGAAAATTCTTAACTCACCAGCCACAGAAGGAAGTTGAGAGCTAGCACTGTTGGGATGCCCCCAAATGGCAGCCCCTGTAGAACTGTGCTACGGGATCGAGCACTGTAGCAGTGTTCCTCTGTTCCATTAGATAAATTGTGGAGAAAGTCCAAGACACCCAAGGATATCTGCTGTCCATCTGGAGGGACTGAAGTGATGTAGGAGGGATCCATTTTTGAACCACAGTTTCAAAGATTCTCACCATGTGATGGGTTCTGTTAAAAATAAACACATATGTTCATAAGCCACTGATTCATGCATGTAACCATAATGAAATCATAATTTTACTGAAAACATCCAATCACAGCACAGCAAGTTGAAATATTCTGTAGTAAGGGTTTATCAAATCAGAAATAAGAAATAATGTTAAAAAGGGAAAAAACAATACAGCCACGTGCATTAACTGTAGCTGTAGACTTAGAGACATATTCTGTCAGCTGGTTTTCTCTAAACGAGTATCACATGCCAGGCTTCACCCCATTTTTATCTTCTCCTTTTCATATGCATTTCCTTATGACTGAATCCCACTGTATTTGCTCTAAAGCTTTTGTTTGGAGTCTATTCCAATGAAGCAGTTACCTTTTTAAACAAAAAAGTATCCTGATGTTACGTTTTACACTTTTACTTTTCAGCCTCCCTTTGATTATAGAACATTTGCTTTTCTGAAAGGTATGCTCTCATGCACCCCAATGACCTTAGTTGTTATTTACAAAAGTGAAATCATGTACCTATTTGTCCATCATGAATACATTTTCACAGACACACTATTCCAAGCAAGGTTTCATTTAAGAAACTTCCCCTTTGTTCTTCTGACAGTTCATGCTATGCAGCAGAGTGACTATTGGCTCTCCCATGAACATATCCTGGTTTCCCTGAAAAGCTCAATTTTCTTCACCTTTCTGCCTGATCTGCATCCTTGGTACATGATACAAATCATTAAAGCACTATATATATATATCTATATATATATATATATATATATATATATATATATATGATTGAAAGACCATTTGACCTAAACCCATTTGATTGAAAGCTCATTTGATCGAAAACCAGTATTCAAGGCAAATAACGGATTTGTCCCCCTCCGCAATGTTGTGTGACCCTGGAGTTGGTATATATAGTTGGGGGGGTGGCAATGCCCCCCCACATGGGGGTGTGTGGGGGGGGCGAAGTTTCCTTTAAAAGAAGAAAATAAAACAAAAAGTACAGATTTTAAATGAAAATAGGAGGGGGCTGCGCCCCCACCCATCCTAATTATATATACCAACTCCAGGGTAGCAAGACATTGGGGAGGGGGACAAATCCCAGTCTTATCTCTTGAATATTGGCTTTCGATCAAATTAAATTTCGATCAAATGGGTTTAGGTCAAATGGTCTTTCGATCAAATGTAGACCTATATATATATATATATATATATATATATATATATATATATATATATATATATATATCCATACAATAACATGAAGACATTCATCCCCCTGGCCTGGCCCACACCCAATAACCTCCTCCACTCCTATCACAACCCCCACAGTCAAGCAAGCTACCCAATACTCCCACTACTTCTCTCCTAGCATTTTTCGCCTAAATATTAGAGTTGTTAACAATAAGATTCCCAACCTACCGCCCTCCTAGCAACCCAAGGAGGAGCAGTCCTTTACAAAATGCTGTTAGAAAGAGAGAGGATATCATTCAACCTCCATTCAGTAACGAGTGAACTCCTCATAACCAAGCTTGATGTCCTACTGGTGTTTATTCACTACCTATCATCTCCCAGTCACTGGTGATTTTTTTTTTACCGACGACTACCCCCCTGCTCCCTCCGACCCCCCACTCATATAAACTATCTGGGTTTAAACAGACCATAGCCTCTCCCACTAGGATAAGCTGGTACTCTCCTGATGACCTCAGCGACCATTGTCTGAATTAAAAGCAGTTGACTGGTCAAAAACTAAAAATCTAACATTAGAGGTGGATAAAAAAAAAATCTAACAAACAAAACAACCACAAACACAAAACCAGGCTTATCAGTTCTGGACAGGCTTATCAACTATCAACAACAAACACCCCAACCACCCCAACTAACTACCCATATAGTTCCCGAAAGTAGCTAAGCGCCTTTAATAACTTTTTTTTTTCACTGATCCAATCCAATCCTAGCATCAACAAAACCCCCCTAACTAAAACCACATGCCTACACTTCTAAAAAATCTTACCACCCCACCCTTTGCTGCTGACCTCCTCCCTGCAGTACCTGCAAATAGCTGCAGATGCCATGGTATATCCCATATCTATCCTCATCAACAGAACCTTATCCGAAAAAAATATTCCCCTCTCTGGAAAATATCTCATGTCATCCCACTCCATAAAGGTAGTAGCGAATAACTTACTATCCGACTCCCCAGCATGTTTTATGAACTTCTCATTCTTTCACTAAAATCTATTTCGTACATACTATGGCAAACTCCTCCAGCCCAGTTCTCCTCATATTTGTGTGTCCCTCAGGTCCCATACTAGGGCCACTACTCTTCTCTATTTTTATCAACAACCTCCACACTGCTATCCCTAAAGCCACCTGCATCCATGCAATGGCAAATGATTTACTTCATCATGCTCAGCCACCTCCCCATCCGACTTGCAAATCTTAACCCAAAATACATTTAAAAAACTAACTTACTCTTCTCCCCCCCACTAGTACTCAACAAATCAACTAGGTAAGCTGTCCCATAGCTACAATCATATGCCAGATTAAGCCACTGGCTCTACAGTCAGCCGATAAACTACTGGTCCAAACCTATCTCAAAGTGAATTGGCTATGCCCATGTACCATCCTCTTACTTTTAATTTAAATAAATAAATATATATGTATCCATATTATTACTTTGCCTTGCTATTAAAAATGTCTAACTCAACCTCTGGAACAGATGCTGACCACAAGAGTTTTCATCTTTTCACTTATTAAGCAGCTTATTTTATACTTCAGTGCAATGACATACACCATAATTTTACAATTCCCCTGCTCCACCTAAATGCTTTGAGAATAGAATTGTCAAGCCAAATACGTAACTTTTAGAAAGAAATGCATGCACTTTGGGACACATATACTTAGTCAATGATAGAGTACTATATCTTCTATTAATTCAGTTTTCTATGGTGAGGCTTGAGTCTCCGGTGGCCTTATTTTCCTTTATAACTAGCTGGGGAGTAAAGGATTGCCATCTACCCCTTACAAACATAATTAACAGACATTACAGTTTGCTGATATGGCTATTGTAACATATAATGCCAAGTTAAGCTACATGTTTCAGTGAGGGTGGGTATAATAAAATAAGACTTTCATTTTATTTCAAAATAATTCAAAAATTATGATTAAATACTATATATTAATAATTCTGTTAATATGGTCATGACTAATTTTATGTAAATGATAACATATTCTCTTAAGTCAAGTTATGAAAATTGTTCCAGGGTATTAGCTACAGTAAAACTTTGCCATGAAGAACTAGCAATATGAATATGTTTAAATACACAATAGCAACCTAACCAAAAAAAAAAAAAAAAAAAAAGGTCAAACATGCCCTCTTTTCATTAAGCAACTCCTCTCTGGTAATAACAAAACTGAGAACCTACAATAACATGGCTTTTCCTGAATTATATATGAGTATTATATACCCTTAATAATTCAACCATGAACAAATACTCCAATGATATCACCATTAATAGATTAATGTGAAGGTGCCTGACTTTGTGGAATTAACTAATCTCAAATGAACAGCACTAGAAGTGGCATTTATTTATTTATTTTTTGTAGGTACTAGGCTATTGGCCCTAGGGCCTATATAAGCCTAGCCAAATGGTACCCTGGCTTTTGCCATCCAAGAAAATTATTTATTATTATTATTTTGACCATTCTGATTGCATAGCCTCCTTAGGATCCAAAATAACTGATTTAGAGCAAACAGGTATTTGTCAGTGTTAAATGTTGAGTACAGTTGTGATGAACTACAACTATGTGGTAGAGAGGGTTTGTACCATTCAACTCATGACACCAGCATTACCAGCAAAGGGTACTAGTTCATTTAAAGCATGTCACATATATGCCTTCACTGCATTCTGTCTTGGCAAACTGAAAAATAGTATTCAGAAATGCAACACACCTGTAACTCACAGTATTAGAATTTCAGATACAGTTAATGCTTAATAGGCATATAACACACACACACACACACACACACACACACACACACACACACACACACACACACACACACACGCATGGGCACACTATCACATAAAGCATCACATTTACAAATGGTCATTCTATAAAATAGTGATCCATTTTAGAACAATCAACCTTCTGTATCTCAATACAAAACACTGCCTCTAAAATATTTAAGGAATACAGAAATGTGGAACATAAAACAACATTTTAAGAATAGTCATATGAACACAAAATGTTTCCTTGTACCAGTATTTTTCTAAAACCAATGTTACTTAACATTATTTACTACAAGAAAAAGCTTTAAAATCATAGCAGTGAAGGAAATTCAGATCACCATAATACATTAAAAGAAAAGGTCCTGGTAAAATAAAACACTTTTGTTTCTTCTATTACAACACTCTTTATGCATATGTTTAATTTATTTGGTTGCTAATATCAGATGTGATGATACTTACTGGAATTCCACGATGAGTTAAAGGGTACAAATAGCTCCTGTACTTAAATGAAATGTCATTTAGGTATTTCTAGTAAAGTTCCTATTACAGCAAAACTTCAGTGCATGAAGTACTGCAATTATGCAACAACTTCTGGAAAAAGATAACTTTATTAAGCACCTTTCTGAAATAAGCAATGTAATTAATAAAGTTTTGTTAAATACCTCTCAGTGTTAAGTTCTAGTCTTATGCTAAAATATAAAAGTGTCTGTATCTTACACCACAAAACAGCAGTGAGAAGCTCAAACAGCTCTGAAAGCCGTTAAACAATTTGCTGTCAATCACACAAAAAACAAAAACAAAATGTCTTTTTAAAGCTGTAAGTTCCTCAGAAGGACACCACTTCTGCCGTTGTAGCTGTTTTGAGTGTTTTACACCTCTCAAAGCTGTTACTGATAGTACATTATGCAAATAAAGCTCCATGCAGTAAAAAGAATTATGACTGGGTCATAATTCATGTATTATACATTCTCAACATGGATGTGAAGCTTCACCTCTCGGGCTTCACTCTGTCTTGCTCTCAAAGTGAATTTCTTAACATCCATGAATCAAACACATAATGGCCCAGTTATGATCACAGACCCAACAATAATCAGCTATGATCAAAACATGGACAGGTAGGAACTTACAAGGTGGATGAACACTGATCAACAGCTTAACTTCAGCTCTCCCAGTGTGAAAAAAGAAACTAAGAAACCAGAGGCAACAATATTGTCAACTTGAGTAAAATTCAGTTACTGGCTAGTAAGTACACTCCCTGGATGCAAGCAAAGAAGAAACTAAGACAGCTGAAAAGAAAATCAAGTAGAACATTTAAAGAGAAAACACTGACTGGGAAGAATCCTGAAGCTATTCAGCAAAAAAGAAGTTCAAGCTCCAGCTTTGGGACATGGCTTCCAGTAATCTACAGAAAAAAATGATCAAATGTGCTCACAGCTGATAAAAGTAAATAAAAATCTGAAGGAGTATATCAACTTAAATAATAAAAGGCTGGACAAAATGGAAGACGGTTTAAACAGATTTTTCAATGAGCAGAAAAACTGCAAAAATTAGAGGTCAAAGCGAAGAAAAGACTGGCTGGTTATGACACTGCTTAACAAGATATGTTTCAAAAATGGATTTATGGAACATATGAGATTTTCTGCTGTACTGCTGAAATTGTAGAAGGAACAGACTGTATTAATTTTATGAAGGCACAAATAAGCAAATGGACTGGTATTCCACAGCAGAAGCTGTTAATTAAATCTGTTAATTAAATCACAAGAAAGCAGCCAAGACCTCTATTAGTAAAGATGCAAACTTACCAGCAGAAAGAGTTGATCCAGACAAACTCTGGCAAAAGGGTAAAGTATTAAACACTGTAGAGTGTGGAAAATGATTATTTACTGTACATCAAGCAGAATAGAAACAATTTTATTTCAGTAATCAGGGAATGTCAAGAGGCAGGTGTGAGATTGAAGGTACTGTATCCATCTGTCTTCAGAATATTTTTTCCTGGAGGATCAAAGTTATTTTTTGATGTAGAACAGGCTAAGGAAGAAATGCAAAAATTTGTATAACACAAAATTGAACCATAATCCAGAAGGGAACTCTGCTTCTCATTCTTTTGATAATAAAGCATACTGAGAGACTTTGCCAGCGAAACCTTTTTCTACTGTTCCAAAAGAAAATGCTTGACAAACACAGAATAGTACAGGAGTTGACCAGTAGAATCGGGAGCACCATGAAATTTAACTGGAATTTGGAGCTGGGAGATGGAGATGAACAGAAAGAAAACCAGCAACATGGAAATAAGTGAATAAATGTGAGACTGCAAAGTATCAGTTGCATTTGTGAAATACAGCTGTATAAGAATAAGTGGAAAGATTGTTGTTTTGTTGACTATGTTAAACTTGTGGGGAACTGAAAAGCATTTGCCTCACTTCATGTCATTAATGTATGGAATGACTCAGATGGGAAGGGAGGCAGAAGGAAAAAGGTAACTGTAAGTAAAAATTTCTGTTCTTAAAAGTATTTCTATGAAACTTTTCACAATATAAATTGCATACTTTATAGTAAAGTATTTTTAATTGTTCTTGTATGTGATAAAGTTACTAATAGATGCCCTTTTTCTTCATCCTCTTCTCTTTCATTTTTCTTTTTGGTATTAAGAAATATAGACAAACATAGGCATTACATAACAAAAAGTGAACAAAAAGCTAGACAAAAACATGTTTAAGTTAAAAGGCTGTAATTTTGGGTTGTTGATGTAGGAGATGGGGTGTAAAAGTATAAAGATCATAATCAATCTAGGGCTGATATGTTTTCTATTACTTTTGCAAGGTGAATATCTGTTTTAAGGACCATGGCTTAATCTAATAACAGATTTTAAGTGGAAACAAGTAAATATGAGAACACAGAAAATAATGAAAAGTTTTTCTAGCAATAAATGTTTCAGCTTATCTTTCAGGCTGTAGCAGATGATTTGTATAAAGAAGCGAAGTGGGGAAATCAAGAAAAAGCCCAAATGGAAATATTTATTGAAGACTTTAAATGCCAAGGTTACAGGTAGATGAGGCTCAACAACTAACAGTTAAGATAGGAGGAGATGAGATAAAAATTGTATTGTATAGTCAATCTACAGGAAAGTGTCCAGGAACATATGGTATTCTGGTGGAAGTTTAGAAACTAGAAGAGAAGAAAGTGATAAAGATCTGGAGGTTTTGTTTAACAACATTTTAAAAGAAGGGGAAGCACCAACACCCTGAAAAAAAACTGTGATGGCTGTACTACCTAAAGGTGGTAAAGACCCATCTGATCCAGCTTCATACTGGCCCATTCAAATTTAACCACAAGAAACTAAGTTCTGTGCAGGTACAGTCACCAGGTGCTCAGTCTGCTTATAAAATCCAAGACAGTACTCCTTCTTCCTGGAAATAATTTATTGATGTTCACAATTCACATACTGGTTTTTGGCTGCATAAGCCTTCATCAGTATAAAGAACCATTGATACATCAGACCATTAAATACTTTCTCCTTGCACCCCATTGATCAATCACAATCATTTAACCCGGGTAGAAACAAGCCCCCTAACCCGATAATCCACCTTTTTTCTTTTTGATCCAGTTGTTTATGCTATCCACCTTTGTTATTTCTTTTATACCCAATTTTATCAATAACTGTAAAATAAAATTTAGCATTACTATGTTGCAGAGTGTGTTTATATAAAGTGTTAGTAGTTTTTTTGCATCTGATATCACTTATACGTTCTGTTATCCTATACCTCAGAGGTCGAAAAGTCTAACCTATATAAAATGCCGAACAGTTATATGTAGCTAGGTATATCACCCTGTCTGAGCTGCAATTGCCAAACATTCAAATGGCAAACATTTGTGAAGTATTAGCAGATGAAAAATGCTCAGTTTTACTAACATATTTGCTGTTGTTACAATGTCCACAAGGGTGGCATCCTCTAATTAGATGCCCTCCAAGGGACAATTGACCCATAGTTGGACCTACCTCAATAGTCTTTTTATAATGACTGAACCAGCCCCTAAAGTCTTTCCATGCCTAAATGTAAATAAACCCTCAGCTGGTAAAGTATTACTTAGATTTTCATCTAGAAGTAATATACGCCAATATTTCCTCGCAAGATCCATAAAAGATTTTGTATTGTTTCCAAAATTCTTAACTAGCCTAAGAGGTCCCTCTGCCACCTTTTTAGGCTGGTTTCTATCTATGTCTTGGATGAAGCATAATATTTTACGGACATCTGTAATGTTATACCCCCTTTCCACAAAACTTTGAACCAGAGCTTTAGCCTCTTTATCATATTCTGACTCTAAAGAACAGATCCTTTTGCACATAAAGAACCGTGCCTTGGTTATATTCTTAACCATTGGCAACTTTTTGTAAAGGCTCTGTGATTAACATTGGACTTATAGTCCTCTCTTTAAAAGCTCTTGACATAGATTCTTGGATCATTGAGCAGTCCCACATGCATCAGTACAAGCAGGCTATACTGCCTTTTATAAATCTAAGGATGACAGCTACATGCATGAAGCAAAGCATTTTTAGAAAATGGTTCTGACAGGTTACACAGGGTACTTCAGAGTCATGAATCCTTGTTTTCTAATCCTAAAACAGACTCTGCCATGACTTCTCTATCCAAAACTGCTTCTGCTAGACATACTGCCAATACTAATCCCATTTCTTTTGATAAGGATGGGAAGGCCTTTGACAGATTTGTGAAGAATGTGTATTCTGCTTCCACTTTATCTTTCAGAATTTTAAACTGCCACTTTCAGTGTTTTGAGAATATGAAAAAGTTAACTGTTAGTATTCCCCCTTCTGAGATGAGATTTTTTTGAATGCCTCTTTAGTATCTGTTTCTCATGTAATTAAATGTGCCTTAAAGTATTAATATGACACTGCTGAAACTATCTCCAGGGCTGCTGCTTCTTGGTCAGTCATGAGAAGATTTGCTTGGCTTCATTCACCAAATCTTCTTGAAGATATTAAAACTGAGACTTTAAATTCTCACCTGGACAAAGACATTATGTTTTTATCTTCTGCTACTGAGGTGCTTAAGAAATGTGATATGTGGGAAAAAGTTGAGTCATTTTGTAAGGTAAATAAAATTATTCCTTCACATTGGCTCCCCTTTTCAAAATGCAATTCAAGCAGCAAAGAGCCTCCAAAATAGCTATTTAATAAGCAATGGCAAGGACATGCCAAAAAGAAAGGGAAAACTTCTCAAAATCAAGTACAGTCCAAAAATTCAGAATGATTATTTTGGCCTATTCAGCAAACTCCCCCCCCCCCCCAATTGTGGCAATCTCTCCTTCTCTGGGTCTGCATCTTCCTTTGTGGCACCAGACTGTTTCAGACAAATGGGTTCTCAAAGTCATTCAAGAGAAGCACACTTAGTAATGGGAGACCCTCCCTCCATTCATTTGACTTCCTCCTTGCCCAGAAAGCCTATTATCCCTGTTTCTTCCAGTTATAAAATAAATGTTATCTTGGGATCACAGCACCAGGACACCATGGCCTGTGCTAGAACTCTCCTTGCTAAATCTTTTCTTTCGAAGTCAAAAATTTCATGTTATTCCTCAAACCCTGCTACCTTATGGCCCCTTACTAACTAGACTTGAAGATGCATTACATCTGTGTGCTGCCTCTAGGTGCATCTGCAGTTAACTCCTACTGATGCCTCCAGGCGTCAATTATTGTTTGTTAATATTGCATCAATAATTCCAAAATCAATGTTATGTACAAGGTTTTAAAAAATTTAATCTTAAAGCTTACACAATGGCAAACTCAACTGCATTAATATTTGACCTCTGTCTAGTGCAGGTAAAGAGAAATTAAATATTGTTTTTATGATATTAATTTATATGGATATAATGTTCACATTTTTCTAAATATGTGAACAACCAAGTAACACATACAGAACTCCTTAGCCTTATATGAAAGCTCTCAGCAAGATGAATAAAATGCTGCTGACAGTATGTGTGTAACTTGATTGGTTGCTAAGATATTATAAGTTGTTTGCAAAATATTACAAACATAATAGTTACTGTGTTTACTGTGACTTATAAAATTCAGTTTAAGATCTAGAACCTAAAGAATACCCCCACTACAAAAATAGTTTGTGTTGAAGGGTTTTCCATGTATACTTCTTTGATAACCCCTACGGTTCCAGAGATATGAACATTTGTTTGAAATGTTACGGCATAATTCAATTCTGTCAAAAGGATTAGGCTCCGCCCATTGGAAGTTACAGTGCAAACTTCATGAGCTCCACTGGAGTGAATGAGTTAAGATCACATTCCTGTTGGAAAGCATTTCTTATTATTTTCTCTATGTGGCTAACATTATCAGCTCTCTGTCTTGCTCAGTGGATTATCCACTGCTTCAAAGATATTTACAAACTGTATGAGTCTGGTACTTCTTTATTGTAGACTTCAAGGCATTTACATTTTTCCATATTTGGACAATCATATATTTGCAGACTCTTTTTCCTGTTTTCAACAGTTCTCAACAGAATCTTCTACTCAGTCTGGGTTTGAAGTAAACTTACAGAAATCTTTTCTTGTCTCTCCTCACAGAATTGTTTTCCTGGGATGTCTGTTAGAGTCAGTAATAGGAAGAACCTTCCTTACTCTAGACAAAGTAGAGATATTTCAACACTTCTTCCTGAGTTTTTCAAATCAAGATCAGTTATCTGCCAATGAATTTATCTTGACTCTGGGGTATGTGGCTTCTATGACTCTAACAATTCTCCTAGGCAGACTTCACATGAGAAAATTCCAGTGGTGACTCTAGTCACTCTAGCCTCTGCACCTTCACGCTTTATCTTTTCAGACTCCTATATTGTTTTTTATTAAAGGATAGAGGTTCTACAGTGGGTAGACCAGTTTTCTCAAAATCCAGGTCTTCTATTCTTCTTTCCTTCCACTTCCTCTTCAGTCTGTCAAAACAGATACTTCAGACCTGGCTTGAGGAGTGGTTTCCAACAATGTGAAAGGGCAAAATCTGTGGAACAACCATGGCAGACACAAACATGTAAATATCAAACAGATTATGGCAGTAATAAATGCTTTGAAAGCACTAAAACACTTCTACTCTCCAGGACCTCAGCAATTTTCACTGACACCATTGTGATGTGGTACATAAACAAATGGGGTATCAGATCTTACCACCTTTGCAAACTTGCTATGACAGCTTGGGAGGTTGCAGCTCAGTTTCACTCTTCAGGCTGCATACATTCTGTAAGAGCAAAACACTGTAGCAGGCAAGTGAAACATGACCAGGACAAACCCTCATTAATGGAAACTTTAACCTAGGGTCTTCTAAGAATTGATCCAAATGTGGAGAATACCTCAGGTAAACCTGTTTCCCTCCTCTCAGAACAGAGAATTCCTTGCAAACATACCTGGGAGACAGCTATCTTCTCATTCTCTTGGACAGGAATGTTATTCTGTGCTTTTCCACCCTTTCCACTGATGTCCAGTGCTCCTCTGAAGATCCAGAAAGAATCCTCAACGATTACTGTAGTGACCTCTTTCGGCCCTGGCAACAGTGGTTATCCCTTCTTTTGAAACTAGCCAAGAGCAATTACCACAGTCTTCCCCACAGAATGGATTTATTCACAAAAGACTGGTAGTTTGATACACCCCTACCCGAAGACTCTTCAACTGATAGCCAGGATGACAGCATTTTGATAGCTTTTAGGTACTTTTTTTGTGAAGACCTGCACCAGATAATGAAGGATGCTAAAAACTGCAACTAATAAATCATAAATGAGTAACTGGAAAACATATTGTAGATGGTGCCATGTCAAGAACCAGGACCCTTTTAAAGTCTCTCTGCCTGCTGTTCTTGATCATTTGTGTGATCTACTGTCTTGTCACCTTTCTTACTCCTCTATCAAGTTTCATTTGTCTGCCCTTGGACACCCCCCCCCACACACACACATACTTCTACCTGTCCTCAAGTGAAGCAGTTTTTGAAAGACGTTTTGTATATCTGCCCACATAGACAAAGTAGCTTCCCCCTGGGATCTTAACTTCATGCTTGAAAGGTTTGCTGTCATTCTGTTTGAGCCAGATCATCAAGCTGATTAGAGATTTTTGACATAGAAGACTGAGTTACTCACTGTCCTGACTTCAGCTAGAAGATTAGCTACCTGCTTCTTTTTTTTTTTTTTTTTACAAAATCTTTTATTTGGCCCTATTCACTTGTGAAGTCTGTACACACAATACAAGCTTGCTATACTACAATATTCTGTCTGCCAAAAATGTCTACTTTAAACATGTTTTGACAATACAACTTTAACTCAACACAATCAAACTTCAAAAAGAATCTCCCCACAGCAGTTTAACAGTATCTTGAGAAGTAATTCTTTTGTTTCTCTGGAACAAGCTCCCCATCCATGTGAAGCAGAGTTCCTCTCTAATCCAATTCAAGTGTGACTTGGACAACTGGATGGGGAAAAGGAAAGTCATCCCTGGTTTGGTACCTAGGGTTACCTTAAACATGTTTTGACTTTATACAGCTTTAACTCAACACAATCAAACTTCAACAAGAATTCCACCCACAGCAGTTTAACAGCATCTTGAGAAGAAGTAATTATTTTGTTTCTCTGGAACAGGATCCCCATCCATGTGAAGCAGAGATCCTCCCTAACCCAATTCAAGTGTAAGTTGGACAACTGGATGGGGAAAGGATATTCATCCTTGGTTTGGCACCTATGTCTCTAATGAATAGGCAGCCTGCAAATGTTTCACCTCCCAAGCCTCTGTTTACACTTATCAAGGGTGCCAGAACTTGTCTGAGATTTGGGGTGCACAGCTAGGCTTAAAAAGGCCCTTGTGGTTGTTAGCCTAGTAAACATCTATGAAGCTATGAACTTATAACCGACCACTTATACTTAATTCTCCTGAGAGTAGCGAGACAATCAGTTAACCCTCAGAGGCTCTGTCCCACAGTTGCCATTTCTTTAGAACAAAATTACTAATCTTTCTGCCATGTTCATTAATTTCCAAGAGTCTAATGTCATTCATCATGAACATCACTCCTTGATTGTTAAAACCTGTTTACTTTTCCATACCTTGGTTATTGTTTTTTAGTGACGATCATTAATTAGTTGAGAAAAACTGCTTCCCTTGGCTTAGTTACCTTACACTTGATCAAACTTAGCACGTACGTCTCCTTGTCAAGACACAATTTGTCTCCACTTATTTTTGTGACTTGCTCAATTACCTCCTGTTTAAAGCCTTGTAGGTCACTACACTCCCAGAATACATTCCCAAGTATCCAGCTCCAGGAATATACACCTCCACCACCAGGTATCTGATATGTGAAAAAACATCCTTCTCAACCCTTTCTGGCATGTAAAAATATCTGTGAAGGTACTTCCATGAAAATATTCAAAACCGTCTAGATTTGGTTGCATAGCTGGGGGCTAGTACTATCGCTCACCAATCCTTTTGAGACAAATTTCCCAAACTCTTCTTAGCCAATCCTGACAAAATGTCCAAGTCACTTAATTAATGGCTTCTTGGACAGCTTTCTGGAGTTTAATCAATAGTGTGTGTGCATTTGTCGACCTAACCTCAATAATAAACTTGCCTAAGCTGGCATGTTGTCCAGCTATAAAAACCTTCTTTTGTGCTCTCTATACTCCAAGAATAATTCATAAAAGGCTAGGTCATCCTTGAGAGTGAGGCTGCAATCATGTCTGACATGTTGCATGTTTTGGGTTCACGCATTGAAATGAACTGCTCCCAGTACATGTGGCTAATATCCTTTTTTTTTCCAGTTGGAAGAAGCCAAGTTTCACTCAAAATCCCTCTTTGTTTGGAGTACCAGCCTTATTGATAGGACCCACTTTAGTGTACTCAGAAGAATTTCAGACTTAAGTCCCTTACCAACTATGCCCATGGTTCTTCTAATGTCAAAGGTTGTCTCTAAACCTCTTCACAGTTCCAGAGTCAGTAAGTTCTGTGGAGCTACTGCAACCGGGCTGAGCAGTCTTTTCCAGCTAGCCTGATGATCCCTCATTTGTATTAGATAAGCTGTCCTAAGCTGGGTAGCTTTAAATACAGTTTTAAGCCTGGAATGCATAAGCCTCCTCTCTCTCAGCTGGCAAGGTAACCTTTTCTCCAATTAACCCTCTCCTTCTTTCTTTCCCAGGAAAACATTAACTCCTTAAAAAAAATATTCCAAAGTCCTTTATCTGCCTCATAGTAATACGAATGGCCTAATTATAAAATCAATGGGACCTCAAATATCTTAACTGCCTGTAGTTTGTCATCTTCATCCATAATCTTCCTAGACCACCTCATCAAATTCAGTATTATCATTTGAGCCATCTCATCCCACATTTCCTGCACAGCTTGCTGAACATGCTGTTTGAACCAAACTCCCAAATGCTTCAACACCCAAACTCCCAAATGCTTCAACATCTGGATGCCCCAGAAATATAGAGAGGAATGCAGTAAGTCATGTATAGGTCTGTAGTTTGTGGCTATAGCTCTTGTTTTGTTTGCATAGCCTGTTGAATAGGCATGGTTCTATTAATGTTATCAAATGTGTGTCATGCCTCTATAAATTCGATCCTGCTGTACCATATGAGGAAGTAAGCAAATTACTTGTTTAGCGATAACAGTCATAAAGGCTTTGCAATCATAATTTCCTTGTGTCGGGCACTCCCACCCCACTTCAATATACCATTCTACAGAGAGTATCAGATTTCCAGCACCAGCTCCCTAACATGCTTCCAAACTTGTATAGGTATGCCATCAGTGCCAGAAGACTTCCCAGCTTTCTGATGTTCAACAGCTGCCCATATTTACTCCCTACTGATTGCAACTATCAGTTCTGTAACTTAGGCAAATGGAGTTGCCTTAAAGAGCGTTCTGCTTTCTTTCATAGTTTTCAATTACACCTCTAGATCCTCGGCATAGAGTTGACTATAATATTCTACTAATAAATCTCTAATTTTGTCTGGATCTCTTTCCATTTTACCTTTTTCCAGGTTGCCTCAGGGCCCATACTGCCCTTTCAGTTTTCTGTTTCCTTAGTTTCTGTGCTAATAGTTTGCTAGTCCTAGATGTGTATGAAAAATAATTCTGTTTTAATATCTTGGTCTTTGAGCATTTACATTATCCAGATAATCCTTAACAGTTTTCCTAGCATCCAGAAGTTTTATCCCTGTGGCTTCAGTCAGGAACTGATTGAACTAATCTTCTAACTGCTTTATAACTGCTAAGGTAGAGATATACTTTCACCTGCTCCCCTTCCATATGTTGATGTTTCATTCATAATCCTCTCCATTATAATGTTTTTGGCAACAGCCCAGCCTGTCGCCAAAGGCTCCAAACTAATTTGAAGGCCCTTTAGCTCCTCCCTTATTATGCCGACTGCTCATTGCTCAAAAACTTTATTTCCTAGCCAATAAATGGGAAATTGCCTGTACTTATTCTCTTCTTTCCACCCAAGCTGTTCCATTTCTAATAATATAGATGTGTGATTGGAGAGTGTTACTGGGTGAATCCCACTCTAGTCTACCCAGGTGAGGTGTTCCCTTGTTATATAATTTTATTTTTATTTATTTATTTAACATTTGTTGACCGGGAATGTCAAATCTGACATAACCTGGTCAACAAAATAAATCTGTATAAAATCTGTCTAACCTGGCCCAAGTTGCTGACCTCCCAGAATAATAAGTGTTATCAGCCCCATCTTGCAGCATTTTATGTACATCAACCGGCTAAAACATTTTCATGCACTTATCCAAGTACTACCCCTGGACTGTTCATCTCTGCTAGTGAGGCCCACTGGAAGCATCCTTCTTATTAGAAACAACATTCCAGTTCACTGCAACTAGTATAATATCCTGCTGCAATGCCATCATTTATGCCAACATTTGCTTAATCTCCAGGGTTGCTATTTTTGGTGGGAAGTATATTGACACTAAAGTTATTGCTTTTGTTCCCCATCTATCTTTAACAACCTCAAAACTACAAACCTTAGGTACCTAACAATCTAATCTGTCGGCAACCTCCTTTTCTATTTCCATATGTATGGATTTCTTAATCAGCAGGAGAACTCCCATGCTTGTGGTGCTACTCTGGCTCAAGAAGTATTATCTCATTGTACTTCTTTCAATCAGTTTCTTGTGTTCCTCTTGGTTGAAGGGCATTTCCTGCAACATTATCACCTGGGCTGCAGTTTTTTTCTATGTACTTTAAACCCCTTTCGGTTTCACCCAGTATCTGCTAGACCATTTAAGTTCTGAGACAAAACCCTCATATCTTATTAACTGTAGACATTATGTTACTTGCTATGGATGTTGACAGTCTTCCATCATGCTTTTTACTCTTCTCTCCAGATTTTTGATATTGTTTTGGTTCAGTGTTCTGAGTGCATTTTGCTTTTCTATGTCCTGAACAATATCTACTTCATACTTATATGCAACATCTGTTGCAGGTTTTTTTTCCCTTTTCCTGAACAACATCAACTATGTACAACATCAAAGCTGCTATTAGTCTCTCCCTAACTTGAGTTATCACTCTATACTGACAGCATAGATCCATAAGGAAAAAGAAAACAATTCTGATACGGTCACCTGTTGCTGTCACCTAGCCTGCATAAGTGCAAATATCCTTACTCCCTTCCCTATGTGCTAAAGGTATGTCACCAAGTCTGGTGTGCTTTTGATGGCTGCTGTAAGACCTGTTTCTTGTCCCAAGAAGTCTGGCTTTACATCTTGCCTGCTGCATTTGTCTTGCCTTTCTGGAACATGCCACCTTCTTTAAACTTTGCAAATGTTATTACATGGGCTCTACATTTACACATGAGCCATTAACTACACTCACTGTACAGAGGGCCCATTACCTCAGTTTGCAGTCAATATACCTGGCAGCATAAGCAGAGCTCCCTCTCTATATTCCAACGAGTGTTACCATTGATATTCTAATGGTTATGTGACAACCCTCCACTAGACCAGTAATCAAGAAGCCTCAATCCTCACCAGTGGCAAGAGTTGGGGACATTTACTGGGGGTTAACAGCTACACACACAGTATTTTCAGATGCAGCTCTCTGCATCAAGTGAAATTTCCCTTAAGAGCACAGAGAGACCACAGTTAGTCCGGGGCTGGTTTCTCTCTCTTCCTCCAGATCCCCAATAAGATTCCACAATGGCACAGCTATAGAGTTGAGATCTCAGTTGAGTGACCAAGCAAAGACCTCCAGCACCCTCTCTGTCCAACCAGTGCTTCATGTCTCTGCCCAAGTAGCCGGCACACACACACACACACACACACACACACACACACACACACACACACACACACACACACATACACACACACACACACACTCTGTGAGGTTTGATTTACACACACACATGCACAAACACACACACACACACACACACACACACACACACACACACACACACACACACCCCTGGGAAAGGCTGGCACAGGTTTACTAGCTATGCCCCCTTCTGCCCAGACTATACGGTAGTTTCCACTGCCACCAGCCACTCCTTATCAGCTCTTTAAGGCCTTTAACAAAGGGTGTCCAATCTTTCTGCGTAATATTAATACTAATACAAATGGTAGACTGACCAAGATCAAGGCTATTAGCAGTTGCCCACACAGTGTCACCAAATAAATAATGCAAGTACTCTCAAAACTTAAAGATCTATACACAGATCAGCCACAATGTAAAGTTTAAATAAATAATAAAAGAACAAGACAATACTAAATACACATTCACTGTGACATCAGAGTTCAAAACCACAGGAAATATTTAAAACAACATTGAAGGACAGTCTCAGATAAATAAAATAATATCTAAACTAAGCCTTACTATATTCCTGACTGTATCTAAGAGAATTACTATACTCTAGTAACTTACTAATAGAGCAAGGCAGATTTGGTGAGTGGATCTTGTCATTGTCAAGTCCAAAACATAATGCAGAGTGCTCTGTCTCACTAGGAGATTTCTCAAATTAATATCTAAAATATTACCACTGGGATAGTTTGCAGGATAATATCATTTCTGGTCATCTGACTTCTAGTTCCTAGGCCAAAACCCCCATTGCTAGGAGCTGGCAGCATTTAGCATCTACCTGTAAAAATATACAGAGAAAGGCTTTTCATCAGATCTTTGACAGAGGCTGAAAGTCATAAAACAATTGCATTCCTTCATGCTTCAAATGTAGCAATTAAGTTCACTCCAAGGACAATACAAAAAGCTTCCTAGCACAGACTCTGTCTCTCTAGCTGCATTGAAACCTGTTGGACAATAACTTTATGGCCTAGCTTATAAAGTATTTTAATTTCAGACATTTTTCTAAAGTTTGCGGGACTGAGGTTAACGTCTTGGTATTCCATTTTCCACTGTTAAAATATATGCATTTAAACAGTTACAACAGTGCATATACATTTCTGTTCTCTTCCAGTAGGTCACACTGTGGTTACTTTTCAAGCAGCACTTTGCAAATACCTTTTCAACACACACGTCTGTACAAGCAGTTTGATATACACATGACATACAGTTCTAATACATTTGTAACACAAACATCTTGTATAAATCATTTCAATAGTCTCCAATGACATATAATTATTTACAAAATTCCTGCTAGCTGTGCTGACAGTATCTCCTTTTGTCTCAGGCTGTCAAGATAACACAGCAAGAGAGAATCGGCCAAATGGATCACTTTCCAAAACTGCTCTTGTGTCTGCAGCACTGTAGCATTGCTGTTATTAACTTTAGTCCCATGAGTTACACAGTACTCAATAATCTGTCCATTTTTAAGGAATCTTCTCAAGAATCCATTACCTTTCAGGTTCACCACATTTAAACCTATACTGTTAGCTCATGACCCATGCATCAATCAGATTTTCATAGCACACATTTTTTTTTTCCATTAAAGATAAAACAAAAGTTTTTGTCTATAAACTGTCCAGCACTTCAATGACATAACCTGATAGCACCATTTTGTTCTGTGTCCTCTTCTGGTAAGGTATGCAAATAAGTGACCTGAGCTACTCTCCTGGTAAGCTGCTGCATTTGTCTGGCATGATCTTACATTTTTCTCTTGAACAAGAGTAATGGACTATCAGGAACTTTTTCTCTCAGCTGTTTCAGTTTTCCTTGATCCTTAGGGGATGCACTTCACCTGTTGAGTCTCGTTGTGATCTCTCAGTTAACACAGTCTGTCTTTCATGCAGTGTTTTCATGACTGAAGCTGGGTCTAAATTGGTCCTTCTGCCATTAGGCAAAAATAGTTTAAAACTGGACGGGTATAAATGTTTGAACCTCAAGCATATCTCCCAACAAAATCTGATGGCTGGCAGAAAGGCAATTCTCTTCTGCCTAGTAGGGACATAGTAGTCATCGGCGTATACTCTTATATTCCTAACCTTGCATATGGTTCCTCACTTCAACATTAAAGCCAGCATCTCCTTCTTTTGCACTTATGTGCTTAATTTACCAGTCATTGGCCAGGGATGTTTTCCATGTCTTTCTCTCATCATGTCCAATCTGTATGCTCTCTCAATGCACATATCTGCTTGAGAATTACCAGTCTGTTCACTCAGACATTTTAAAATACAGCCTCGACCAGTCCATGCCTTCAAATTTCTCAGGGATAGGAGAAAATCTAATTATTTCTCAATGGAAATGATCTTCACATTTAATGAGTTTACAGTTAATTATGTCCTGCCGACTCTCCAGTGCTACCAATTTCTCCTCTACTATCTTTTCAGATTTCTGCAGGCCAATGATTACATCAGATTACTCTGATAAGGTATCCTTCATCTGCTGCATCCTACAATTATTGGTAGTTATACACCCAGAGAGGGAGCTGCTTACTTTGAAAATTTGGATCTGATCATTTTTTTGTCACAAAGAGCCCTCTGAAGAGAATTCTGTGTGGAAATCTATTTTTGTTCCTGACATGGTCTGCCACCGTGCTTATCCTTTTCCTCATGATCACTACCCTTTTCTACTTGGTTGGAAGTTAAACCTTTTTATTTTTGAAAAGTCCCAAGTCATTATTTGTTCGTCTTAGGTGGCATCAGGTTGGCGGAACACCTTGCAGAGGGCACCAATTATCTAAATGCTAGCTTTTGATTGTTTTTTTTTTTGGCTAGGTACATCAAGGGCTCACACATCCAATGCCATGACAGGAAGTCAAATAATCCTTCTTTTGTGCTTTAAGTACAGTGTTTACCAAGAACCAGTATACTAATCTCTCAGACTTTTTTTCCTGAGCCCCAAAACAATGGAGAAAATTATTCCTGCTCTGGATGCCCACATGCAACTCAGATACTAACCTAATCAAAACTCAGTCCTTGAGGAAAGCCAGTCAGCTGTTTGTATCCTATAGGATAGAGGAAAGGAAAGGAAAGAGGAAGGGACTACCAGTGTCTAAGCAAACTACTTCTAGATAGTTGTTTCATGGTATTTCATTTTACAACTCTCACTATACCAAATCAATTCCAGGCAGGGTTAGGGGCCCATTTCGATTGACCTCTTTCTCTCTTTTAGGTTTCCAAGCTATGGTAATCTAACCAAATAGCTATTGCTACTACAACAGTGGCCAAATGTTGAACACCTATATTTAAGAAGAGCACCTCATTTAATTTTTAGTAATGGTGAAACACAGCAGATATAAGATACTATAAATTGCACAAAAGAGATATCAAAATCACTTTCAAAAGGAATATAAACTCCCAAAAATAAAGGCAGGCTAAATAAAACTCAGAATTCACTAATCTTATCAGGTAATCCTGGGTGAACTACAAATCTTGCCTGGTCATTTACAAATATTTCATAACTTTTACTATGGGTGAAAAATAAATACAAAGATCTCCAGCAGACTGTGCTATACAGAGGTAATTATGCACTACTTTATTTTGTCAGGTCAAATAATGCACAATGCTGTTTTTCCCAGACAGTTATACATATATTTATGAAAATGTCACAATATGTAATATTACATCTGCATAACTAAACCACTCAAACTACAAATATCTCTGCAGCTGTACAACCAGAACCCAAGAAGCATTATGAAGTCTATCCAGCTTTATGTAAGTTTTAATTTGAAACCATGCAATGCACCATAAAGTACACTACACCCGAAGTCCCAAGCATACATTTTCCCTCCCTTCCCTTCCTAACTGCTCCACTCTTGTTAAGCTTGTGCAAGTAAGACCAATGCACTGAGAAATGCTCACCAGGTGAGAGAAGAAAGGAGCACACCATAACAGTTATAGTCATTGTACCACACTCTTGCTTGACAATTTGACCTATGCCATTTAACAAACATCTGATTTTTAGACAACAACTTCTGTTCCACAGTCTTTGAAGGTGAGACTTAAATAAACATTTTCAGTTTATACAGTTAAGAACTGTCACCAGATGACACAAGCCATCTACATGTACTTACAGTTGAGCAACAATGTATACTGTTATACAGACGGCACACAAAGGTACTTGACTTATAAAGCTTAAAGAGCACACATCCAGTTATGAGTAAATGCAGAATACATAAGTGGGAACACTTCTTTATAGTACTTTTATAAAACAAGTTGCCACATACAACACTGGTAGACCACAATGACCATAGTTAGACAACACCTCAGTAGTTGTGAAACACACACATTGCTAGTATAATGCTCCTCTTTGGCATCTATTTCTTGAAAGTCGAGGCCAATGTCTAGGGCTTCTGGCTTACCAGATTTGCACATGACTGCAAGCTAGGAGTGATAAGCCCTAACATTTCACAGGAAGGTCTAATATAGACAAATGACTGGTGCCAAAGCCACAGCTTAAAACTCAGTGTCAAGAAATGCATAGTAGTACCTTTTGGGAAGTTGGCCACCTAGGAAACTACTTCATCAATAAAATACGCCTAAAGGTGCGCAACGTAGTCAGGGATTTAAGGACTCATATAGACAGTAACCTGACTTTTGAAAAACATGTGTCTAAGGTAGTAAGACAATCTTTTTATATCACTCAACTTATAAATAAGGGCATGGCATCTAGGTCCACAGGCGTCATTATGTCACTATACTCAGCCTTCATCAGACCCATTACTCAGTATAATGCTCCATTCAGTATGTACCTGACCAGGCACATGCAACAACTGGAACATTCACAGAGGTTCCTCACAAAAAGAATAGAAGGCATACACGTGATAACTTATGCAAATCACCTCAAAGACTTATCCCTATATAAAGTTTCCTAAAGACTGCTGAAAAGTTGATTTATGCCTGGGATACAAGGTATCTTTAGATTCCACCCAGACAGACCTTTTGCATATCTGCAAAACAAACAGCATCAGAAAGCACATTTGTTTAATTAAACGTACCATAACACTAGATGTCTGAATGATCACTGCTGCAACAGCCTTAGCTATATGGGTTATATCCTGCCAGGAATATAACAGCTGACCACAGCTTTCTAAGTGTCAGGACATCTGCCGCAAGTTTAAACTATTAGGTAGCTCAAGCTGAGCTGCCTAAACAGACAGGTTTGAGCACCAAGCCCTTCAGAACTTTTATGTCAACTGAGAGAGGGAGACTAAGCCCAGAGAGGACATTGCTAGGAATAGAAATATATACATATATACACACACACACATACCCTGGCAAAGAAATATAATCAAAAAACAATAGGGGGGTAATGGACAGAGGGAGTGACTATAACTGTACTATGAGCATCATATTGATCACTGAAGTAGTAGCCTTTAGCTATATGGGAAGACTACCCTAGCTTACTATATTTTATTTATTTATTTAACATTTGTTTACTGGGAAAGTCCATCTTGGAACAAAGCCAATTTTCAGCGAGACCGAGGGAGAAATGCTCCAGATGCACGTCTTTGTAACATGGGAGGAAATTGGAGCACCCAGAGGAAACCCACATGAATGCAAGGAGGACATGCAGACTCCGCACAGAAGGCACCCCAGCCGAAAATCAAACCAGAGAATCTCTTGCTGTGAGGTAACAACGCTACTGCTGCACCACTGCGCCATCCCTTTAAATGTATCATTTGGGAGATGGAAGGGCAACAGTCCAGGATCCCATGGAAAATGGTCCTAGCAAGGCCTGATTTAGACTTACTGAAGGAATCAAGCTTATAGATCTTTGTAAAAGTATGTACAGAAGACTAAGTAGCAGCTTCTAGAATACTTTTAGAATCCCACCCTTTCCAAAAAAACATAAATGAAACCAAGGCCCTGGTAGAGTGAAGCCTTGCCCCTGCCTGGAACAGTTTTGTTGTGGTGGGAATAACAAAGGTAATAGCCTGAGGTAATCATTCGGAAACAGTCTGTTCAGACACAAGTTGTCCCTTCTTCTTACTTTCACAAGAAATGAACAAGTAATGACGAGAATCTCAAAGATTTTGTTGTGTCAAGATAGTATCTGAGTTGTATGTGGACATCCAAGGTATGGAGAACCCTTTCTCCATCATTTTTTTGGTTCATGAAAGAAAACAAAGGAATGGATATCTCGGCTTAAAGAAAACAAGGATACCACTTTAGGTCAGAGCAGTCAGTAAAACTGTTTTCCATGTTAAGAACCTCAAGTCAGCCTGATGAGCAAATGGAGTGTTAGCTTCTCTAACACAAAATTAAGATCCCAAGGAGGAGCTACAGGTTTTCTTGGAGGTCTCTTAGGCAGATCCCCTTTCAAAATCATTTTCACATGAGAATACATTAAAAGAAAGGGATCCATGCTCAAACATGCTGAAATGGCCGACAAATTAACCTTAATGGAGGAGTAAGAAAGCACATAGCATAATAACTCACACAGATATTGTAAAATCAGAGTAATACTAGTCCTGAAAGGGTGCTGGTTATGCTGTTGGAACCAACTATAAAATCTTTTCCATTTGTTAATATATGATTTTCAAGCAGAAGGCTTTCTTGCTTTCATTAATACCTGCTGTATGTCCTCAATAAACAGGTGTCTAAAAGGAATTAAAACCCTATCATCCAGGCAGTCAGCTGAAGTTGATTGGGGTCTGGGTGTATCAAACACACACGCTCTTGTATGAGTAGATCCATTCTGTGAGAAAGCTTTTGTAACTGTTCCTGGCCATTTCCAAAGAAGAACCACTGATATCTAGACCAGAAAGGGGTCACCACAATGATCTTGGGGGATTCCTTCTGCATCTTCAGTGGAAAAGGTTGAAAAGTATATGTTAATATTCTTATACAAGGAAAGGAAAAGGCATCTGTCATCCAAGCCTTCTTCACCAGCGGACTGTTCAGAGAGGAAGCAAAGAGATCTACTTGAGGAACTCTACGCAGATGGATTACATTTTGGAAGCTCCCACCCCCAATCTAGTTTCCATTTGTGAGGGTCTGCCTTTGTCCTGCTCAACTCCTGCCACACAGTTTTGCTCTGGCAGAATGCAGGATGCCTGTAAAGTGAGACTGTACTGTAAAGCTATACTCCAAGCTATTGTGGCTAGTCTGCAAAGGGGATAAGACCTGGTGCCTCTTGCCTGTTGATGTACCACATGACTGTGGTACTGTCTGTAAAAGAAGTCCAGTGGAACAAAGATGATTCAGAAAGTTGAATTCCTTGAGAAAGTTGAGTTCCTTGATTATGGCAAACATCTACTTTATATTTATGTGCTTGTGACTGTCCTTGGTGTCCCACACACCTTGCACTTTTATCCCTCCTGAAACTGCTCCCCAAGCAAAGTCTACAGCAAATGTGGTGACTGACTGTTTTGGAGCAGGGGAGGAGAAGGGGAGGCCTGGATTTAGCGATATTTGCTGTCTCCACCAAGTGATTTTGCTTCTGATTAATCCCCAAACTGACTTTTGAAGAGATAAAGGGTGTTGGTAGTGTGACCAAAGAGACTTTGGATACCAGATATCTTTCCCATGTGGAGTCTTGCCAAGTCTATCATGAAAATCATAAATGCCATGAGACCCCAAATCCTGAGGTATTTCCTTGCAGAGACTAAAGTGAGTGAAAATCCCTCGAAATAGATCTAGTTATAGATATATATTTTTTTCTGTATTAGAAAAGTTCTTTGAACTGAGGTGTTAAGTAGATAGCCCAGGAATGCAATCCAGGTTGATAGATTAAAAAAAAAAAAAGATTTTTGAATGTTCTCTTTGGATCCCAGCTTGTATAAGAGAGATCTCTCACCCAAGTGAGAGATTCCTGGCACAGCAAAGATACGCAGGTCTTCTAAATATGGAAAAAAGGGGAGAGGGGTGTTACTCTGTAGCCTGTAATGAGCTATAACTGGAGCTAGTCACTTTATGAACATCTTTGGTGCAGTAGGTATCCCAAAGGTAAGGCAGAGAACCGATAATATGATTCAGACGCACAAAACCTTAAGAAACTCCTGAAATCTGGATGAAAATGGATGTGATGATAAGCATCTTTTAAAACTAGTGTTACCAAGAAAACCTGGTGAGAAAGAGGAGATAACAGGCTGTCGTGGTGGCATTCTGAACTCAGGCACTATCACAAACTGGTTTAGGAAAGACCGAGCCATAACTGGTCTCCAGGCATATTCTTTCTTTGGCGCCATAAACATCCTTGAACAAAATCTTTCCGAAACTGGGAGGGAGGAACTGGCTTTATTACTCCCTATGACAACAGATATTGAAGGGCAGAGGGTAATAGAGAAGTCTGATAAACGAGGAACTACCCACTAAAAAGGAGGAATTTCTTCCCATAAAGTGGAGATTCAGACTTTCTGGAAGGGGAAAGAGATTGACGAGGTGTGAAGGTAGGACATGGACCCTTAGACATTCTGACTTGTTAGACTGTCCTTTGTTTTGGCGGAGGTTCTCATCATCTATTAGGGAAACTCTTTTGCCATTGCTCCTTACACATCCGTTTACCAGAATTTTGCTGAAACTGTTTACTTTGTTTCTTGCCAAAATTGGATGAGGAGGTAGAAAATCCCTTGGAAATTTAGGAAAGGGGCTGAAAAATCTGAAAGATTCCTTGTATCAATTTACTACTCTCGCCACACTTTGTGATAACTTCTGCAGTGGAGGGACGAAAAATTAAATCTCTATCTGAAGGACAATTTAAAATCTCATTTTTCATGTCTTCTGAGAGGGTTTGAGAATGCACCAACGGCCATAGCCTTGGAAGAAGTATCAACAGAATCACACACACACTTTATAAAAACAGCCGTGACCTCTGTGATGGAAGAAACTAAACAATTTAAAGCAGATGTTTCCACACAAGAGGAAACTGCAAAGAAAGCATTCCTCATACTTTCACAATTAGTCAGAATAAACACATGAGCCTGAAAATTCAAAATTCTGAAAATCAGAGTTGCAGCAGCATACACTTTTTCCAATACCTAACAATTATTTTCCCATCCTTGTTAGAAAATGTAGGATTGGAATTAACTAATTGTTTAGCAGCAATAGGATTAACTAAAGTTACAGCTGCTGGGTCAGATTTGGGATGATTGTATAAAAATTTAAATGACTGAGGAACTTCATATATCTAGCTGCTTTTGGGGGCAGCATACAAACAGTCAAGAAAATTGCAGGCAGTGATACACACATCCTCTGATGCTGACAGCCTGGGGGAATGGGTGAAGGTGTAGAAATTCCATTTTAACATCTCACAGTAAATTCTTAGAGCCTGAGAAACCACTGGCGCATTCTGGAAATAGTCTCAGAGAAAGCAAACCCCTACAGGCAGCATCAGATACCACACTCTCTTCTGAATCTGAGTCACCAGTCTGAGGACAAATCCCTGCATCTGTCCCTTCATCTTCCTGTCTAGATTCAGAATCTTGAATCTCTTTAGGAAAACAGGTATCCCTTTTTCTTTTATCAGCAACCACCTTATAATACGGATCAATAGCCTGAATTAGACCCTGAGCCAGATCCAGTAAACTACTCATTTCCAGGGAAATTTCAGCAGAATAGATACATGTATTGGTTTCTGTTTTTTTTTTTTGACAGGAAAAATGAGGCCAACAGTCTTGTTAATGACAGCAGCACCTTCTCAGGAAAGGCAGAACATTCTTATTAAACACAGAAGCCTTCCCTGCTCCCCATTCCAGGACTAACAAGAGTGGCTCATCCTTGCCCAGTTAGGGGATCCCAACAGCCAAAGAGGACAAAACCCAGTCCGCAGTGAATATAGGTGCGACACCAGAGAGATCCAAAGTAAAAGTTGAGTGGACTGAGGAATGAGCTTTGGCCACAGCAGTCATCAGCTGTAGCTGAGACAAATTGCTAGCCTGCTGTGGTGGCAAACACCTTTTGCTTAAATTTTTTTTTTTTTTTTTTGTGGGTGGAAGAAGGACTGGCTGTGGGGACCACTAGTTTGTTTCATGGTCAACTCAAAAACAGTGCTTCTTTCCTGGAGGAAAACAAGCAGCATAAGCCAGTAAAACCTAAAAAGTATAAAAAGTCACTTTTCTCAATAAAGCAGTAAAAAGTGGTTTAATACACTTTGCCAGCCCCAAAATGTAAAATACACCCAAATTTTTCCCAAGAAAATTTGCTTTTCAGATGCTTTTAACAATGTTTAAACTGACAGGAAAAAAAGTGCAGTATTGTTTCAAAGTGTAGTTGAGTCTCGAGACAAGCTGTTAAACATAAACACCTGGTAGAAAAATAATTTTCTTAACCAAGAAAGTACTATTAAACAGTAAATATTTAAAAGTGGAATTTTTTTTCCCAAAGGGAACTTATCTGGCTGGCAATGGAATGGCATAAGCCAACCATCAATCCTTGAAAGCCCACACAGGAGCTCTCCCTTCTGCAGCAGGAAAGCTTTAAAGTGCTTGGGGTTCAAGCCTGCCTTTTTACTCAGATCAGCTCAAGCTCACTAACAGCTTGGGTGCATGGAAGGTGCCATGAAGCTTTGGAAACTGGCCAGCTGTTCTATCTTTGACAGGACACAACCTATATAGCTAATATGATGAACATCTACTGGATCCAAGGATTTAAACTTTGCTTGCAATTTAAATAGGACATGTTGGAGGGATAGATATGTATCTCAGAGTATTCTATTCTGAGGAGTAGGTTTCCCATCCATGTGAAGCAGTGCCCTTCCCTAACCCTATTCAAGTGTAACCTGGACCAGTGGATGGGAAATCAGAAATCCACCCCTGGTCTGACACCTATGTCTCTGATGGACAGAGACAACAGTTAAATCATGCATCCCTTAAAACAACCTCCATGGCAAAACAGACCATGTGATACATTTCAGTTGCATGGCTAAGCTTACAAAGGCCCTAGTGGTCAATAGCCTAGTATATACCTAATAACCTATTAATATGCTGCAACCAGAAATTGCACATACTAAGACACTCCCAACTGTGCAGTGAAAACTCATTACAAACACAATAATAACAGAACTGTGAACACTAGAGTGCGGACCCCCCTCCCCCCACACAGAAAAGTACATGGCAATGTGAACAGCTGCATGTAACTTAGTTCACAGCACCGTACAAGTAACAGAATGTCACTCACAGAAAGCACAGATATTACTATACAGCAGCCGTATGTGAATTTTTCTATACATAGCACAAGCACTGTCTACAGACTGATGTGTGAATGGCCACAAATCTCAGGAAATAAAATCCAGTCACCCACAAGCAAATGGAAATAGCAAGTAAAATACATGACACAATTCAGAAAGTCATTAGCAACTGAGATCACAAAAATAAACTCCTCATAAGGCAGCCATGTTGTTGTTGTTGTTTTTCTTTCAGCTTTTCCCAGCTAAGGGTCGCCACTGCGGAACTCCGGTCCGCTAATGATTGGCAGTAGATTTTTATGGTGCCGAGGTGCCAGCTCGACACCCAACCTTCAACAAAGGCACGCCCATTCATGCATGTCTTTTGAATGCTACTCGACTGCGGGGAGGACATGCAGACTCCACACAGAAGGCGCTTCAGCCGAGAATCGAATGGGAGAACCTCTTACTGTGAGGCGACAATGCTACCGCTGCACCACCGCGGTACATATCTCATAATAAACATGCAGTGAAAACTTTATGGTATGAACCCAAAACATGCACTCCATTACTACACAATAGCATAAAGTGTAGATGCCCCTAAGCAGCATGCATTATTACTAACAGAGAACAGAAGATATTCATAGCTGCACAGCATTATAACTGGACATTACATGCTTAGAAGTAGTATTAGTCAACTTGAAATACATTTAATAGCTGTTGGGAATATTAATACTTAAGAAAACAATACATTCACTTACATGGGTAAACAGTACTATTTAGAGATAATTTTTTTAAATGTGTAGTGGGATGGGGTGAGTACAGGGGGGCAGTGGTGCAGTGTTTTGAGACATCGCTAAAGTTTACAAGATTTTGTATTTTGCATTATAGCCCATTACAGTCAAATGCAAGTTTCTGAAATATTCCTGGATTGTTCTAAAAGTCAAATATCTCAAAGATAATCCAAAGCTTATCAGATAATGTCATCCAACATCTTTGAACATTTCATGTACCACACATTACATAACTACTGCAGTAAAGCAGGTATGATTAATAGGAAATTTGTGAAAACACTGTAAATCTCTGGCATATCATTCACTCCCCTGCAACAGAATAGGTCAAAGCAATGGAAAGAAACACGATATGCAGAAAGAAATCAATGGAAGTCTCAGCTTAGACTGTAAAATGGTGTTTACACAGCATTATACCAGCATTTAACAATTTCTCATTTAGTTTACATTCATTTTTATTAATCCTAAAGCTTGTTTGCATCTGTGTAGACACACAAAATGTCTAACAACTTCTCATTTAACTTACGTTTATTGTTACTAACCCTGCAGACTGCAGGTACGTATGCACACTTACAATACGTTTAACTACTTCTAATTTAACTAATGGTCATTCTTACGAGCCCTATTTCATTGCACACCTATATGAACAGATAAGCAGCATTATGGTACCCAAACAGCGTTAAAGTGCCTCACTGTATTGGATGCTGAAATAACACCATGTAAGAAAGTCACCTGAAAAAGAAAGACGTCAGGACTTCCAAATTACAGAAGCCAATGTCAGTTAATTGGTAGAACTAACACAATAAATATTCAGAAATTACTGCTGAGGTGAAGCAAGAATAAAGCCTGGCCTATATAAGAGAAGAGCACTTGTATTCTTTAAGTGAACCACCGTAAGTTCACAAATATTTTCACATTGTTAGCTCTGAAATGAATTCCTTCTGCTTTAACTCAGATAGCAATTAGTGGAAAATGACAGCAAGCACTAATATCTTCATTTTTGTGCAGTGCATCTGCTTTGTAAAGGAAGCATATAGCATACAGTAGCTCATACACCAATCTAAGCAATGTTTTCTTTTTTAAATGAAATTGGGCTGAGCCACCAATCAACCACTCATGCAAAACATTCTTTTCAATGAATGCAACTGTACTGCATGAAAGAGTGGCTCCTGCCCCAACCCCTTCAGGTTTTATCTATAAAATAAATAAATAAAAGGCTACCCAAACTGAAACCAAGGACTAAAATACAATAAGCAGTAAGCATTTATGTTGCTTTTGCTACAGCCCCATAAACAGAAATCATACTGGTGAGTTAACACTGCAGGGTGACTTTTGCAGGTTCAGAAAGATCTACATCAAAAGCATTGTCTTTCAGCTTTTCCCAGTTCGGAGTCTCCACAGCAGATCACAGGTCCGCAGAGTGATTGGCAGTGGTGTTTTTACGGTTTCGAGTAGTCAGCCCGGCATTCAACCTTCACAGAAGTCCAACACATACACACACGCACATACCTCGACCACAGGGAGGACATGCAGACTTGTCACAGAAGGAGCTCCAGCCAAGAATCAAAGTGGAGAACCTCTTGCTTTGAGGCAACAACACTAACATCTGCACCACTGCGGTTTCAGAAAGATCTACATCACTAATCAGAAAATGGAGAGGGCTGCAAATGGATTTACAAAGATGCCTCATCAGCTAAGTGGATGCTGCTAATTAGGCAAAAAAGAAATGCGTACTGCTGCTGAAAGTTATAAGAAATAAATGGAGTCATCCCAGAAACAGAATAAAAACAAAACAAAAAACTGAGTACTCCAGAAGGGTGGTACTGCTACATGGAATATATGCTATGTTGTGCATGACAACTAGCTGATACTCAATATATTGTTCAAATACTAATGGCAAAACAGCCTGATAAAAAATAATGTTCCATCTGTGTTTTCAATTTTTATTCTTCCTCATCTGTTTGGTTCTGAGCTGGTTCTGAGCTCCTCCCTTACCCATAACGCCCTAGTGGTCTAACATGCCTCAGAGTTTGTTTGCTGCCCTGAAAGAAGAACATATTAGAAAGGGATAAACCAACAGGATCTGGAACTCAAACAAAGGAACAGTAGTTTCTCCATCATCTTACGATCCTTCCAAAAGTCAAAACAAGGTGGGGAGTGGAGGGAGGGAAGATGAGGAGGAATGAAAATGTACAACACAGATGGAAAGTTATACTGAGTACACAGAAAGAAGCAATAAGCTCATGTAGTACCTCAGGTGACTTCTGGTGAAGACAAAAGATAGCTCCATTAGCTTGTATGATGGTATCACACTGCAGTAACTATAGTAGCTGTAGTAGCACAACACCCTTCAAGATGATGTATTCCAGTTTAAACACCCAGAGAGTTCAAGCGCAAACCGGAATACATCAGCTATCTTTTCTCTTCACTTGAAGTCACCTGAGGTACTACTTGAGCCTTTTTCTTCTTCCTAGTTATGCTTTGGCTGCACAGACACATACTGGTTTTGAATTTTTATGGTGAGTACATATGTTTTCATCTGACACTGTCATTTTCTTTCATTCCTCGACTGTTGAGACAGAGTCCCCAGCAACATAAATCCCAGGAGGACTCTAAGGAAGGATGTTCTTGAGTACTGTTGAGCCAAAGGCTGCACTTCCCCTACACACCAGATCTAACTTGTAATGATCAAAAAAGGATTTAGCAAGTTGCAGTTGCACACATATTATCCAATGAAAATCTGGATAAAAATGCCGAAGAAGCTGCCACTGATCTGGTGGAATATTCTTTTGGTGGTTTTGACCAAGACAAACCCAATTTATTCTAAAGAAAAGTAATACAATCAGCTAACCACATGGCTAATGTCACTGTAGAAACCGTTTTACCTAATTTTGAGTACGAAAAGGAGACAGACAATTGTTCTGATTTCCTACAATTTTTGGTTCTATATAGATAAAACCGTAATTGCCTGTGAACATCCAAAAGGTGTTACATATAATTCCCCTTATGAAAATTATCACCTGGGCAAGCAGTCTAATCCCTCAGACCTCTGCGTGGTGTGCTGTCCGTAAATATGCTTTTACTGCACTTCTGTGTTTATTTATGCATTGTAGCAAGTGATTAATAGTAAATAATTAGATATATTACTGGATTTATTTGTGCACTGCGGCAAGTAATCATTAGTTATACTAGATGCGTCTCTGTGTGTACTTAAGCATTGTAGCAAGTGACTAATAGCTATAATAGATATCAGAGCAGGCACTGTATGGATTTATTTGCTACAACTAGATTGAATTTAACGTTATTCATCTAAGGACCTGTGCGGAGTAACCTGCATGGTGTACGAACTGCTTTCTGTAGAAGCTAGAGTAGAAGCAGGAATAGAAGCTATATACACAGGTACAGAGCTTTTGGTGTTTTCGCACTGCAAAAGCTGGCCTTTCCTTTTTTCGTTTTATTTTAAGCGACACTAAAATCTTTTTTCTTTTTAGTGATACTAATACATGCTTTAAATCCATGATTCATCAAGAATAGAAGCTACATAGTCAAGCATGGAGCTCTGTGCGTCATTGCGCTGCAGAAGCTAGCTTTTTCTTTTAAACAACGCTGGAATATGTATTGCTTTTATTTTTAGCAACGCTAGATTATACTTTATATCCATGCTTCAACAGAAATAGTAACTAAACAGTCAAGCACAGTCCTTTCAGCGTCTTTGTACTGTGGAAGTTAACTTGTTTCTTTCAAGTAATACTAATACTTGCTAAATGTAACTAACGCTGGTATTTCAGCTTTTTTTACTCTGACCTCGCTGACATTTCTCGGCTAAGCTGAAAAGCCATAGCTTCATATTATATCCTACACTTTTTCTCTTTAGAAAGCAATAGTTAAATCTTTACCACAGAAGCACATGTACTGAGGTATTAGCGTTTTTAGAACACAGTGAGTGATAATATAGAGTATACTCAACGTCGAGTTGCTGTAGATAAGGTATAAGCCTACATTTTCTTTGCTAATTTTTGTTTTCTCACCTACTACGTGCTTTTTTCAACTGAGAACATTGATTAGTGATTTTCTGTGTTAAGCTCACCTAAAATAGGCTATTAAAGCAGTTATCAAGCAAGAATATTGGAAGGTGATTTATACTGTCCTAGTTCTCAACCAATAACATGTTTTTTAAATGTTTCTTAGTAGAAATATTGTAAGGTGACTTTTTTTCTGTTAGTGGACACCTATACACATGCTTATTAAAGACATATCATACTGTATGAAGCAAACAGTCTGGGTTTCTTGAGTTTAACAGTTATAAACCTGTGATATTTTTTTGTACTGCTTCTCACACATCACACAGCCACTTACTTGCACCCCACCGCACCAACTTTCTCTCCCAGTCTAGTGAACATTTTAATTAAGCAGCCTTTATACTTTTTTTTCTCTCTTTGTCTCTCTTCTAGCCTGAAAGCCTTGTGCTGTGACCCAGGCTGTCTCCCCTCCTGATATCTAGAAACTTAAAGATCAACAACTGCACCCAAGGAAAACCCAATCTGCAGCCCATACTTGGACTAACAAGACATGCTTCCTTCAAGCTCACAGTGTAAGTGATTTTAGTGTATTTCTCAGTGAATGTCTTTTTTAAACCCATTGTTAAGGGCCAGCACACCCGCGGTACTTCCCCCAGGCTGTTTCACCTTATTTTTTTTTTTTATTTACATCCATCCTTAATTCCTAACTAGGGTGAATCAGTGTAATTCCCTTTTTTGGCCACTAGATGGCAGCAGAACATTGGACATAAAAGCTCCTATGGTCCCTCAAATCTCAGCTGTTAAAACTAATTTCAGCAATCCTAGTCTGAATTGAATAATTTAGCATCTTCCCAAAACAAATAAAGGTGGCAAGAAGATTGGAAGACATACAGCTAGTCAGGCTAATATAACTCACCAATCTCAGCTGTTAGAACCAAATTCCCAGCGAAGCTAGTCTGAGTAGAATACATAAGTAACTCCCCAAAAAGGTGACAAGAAGTAACTCCCTTCTGATATAAAGGCAAAGAGGCTTACAGCTAGTTAAGCTAACGTAATACAATTTGTAGCTTTCAGCACATTACTGTATACAGGAAACTGCCTTACAAATAAGTGCCTTTTTTTCCTCTGAAAACTAGAAAGAGAAGAGGACCCACCTTGCATTTTTTATAAAAATACAGGCCAGAAAGTGCCACTAACCTTAACAAATACCTGCAGCATATCAATACAAATCTGATAGTCTCTTGATAGGCAACGAAGTAGCTCTACCCGCTCTGTTCGCCCTGCAGGCTCACTCCGCCCTCCTACCCTACCCCCAATTCCCACCCACCCTGAGTGGTCCTAAACTTATACTTCTTTAACCACACCCTCTCTCCCATCCTACCAATCCTATACACCAACCAATATACATAAATTAGCCACACCCCTACTTTTACCTATTAGTTACAATGAGCCACTCCTTAGAGTAATTTACCATATCCCTTTTCATTTATCTAATAAGTATTAGTTCCCTCCTGTCAAGTCTCTCTTTATCCAATACCTCCTTATTTTTCTTAATTTCAGACCCAACTCCTTAAACTTTTTATACGTAATCTCAACAATATGCCTACAGCAATCAAAACTAATATAACCAAGCTAATACTCATAGTTATACTTTCAACTGTCTTCACCTCAGCCTACCTCCTCATCTCCTTTGAAAAACTGTACTATTACCATTTTAACTACTTTCCAAAACAAACAGCAATACACACTCCTATACCCTCCAATAGTCAGACAAATATCACTTCCATTCCCAGCTATCTGCTAGCTAAATACCATAGACTCTCCCACATTAAATACAATAAACTCGCAGTAAAGAAAGTGAAATATCAAACTAGCTTTATAAATAACCCTGCATTAAAACTAAATAATCCCTCCTTAAAAGACAGTGACATCCACCCTAACCATGGCCCTACAAATCCCGCTACCCTAGATACCCACCCTAAACAACCTAACTTTTTCCTAATAGGACATCTTAATATCTGCAGTATTAATAACAAAGTAGCCCATCTCCATGCCCTTCTAGATATTCACTTCTTTGACATCTTCTGCCTGACAGAAACTTGGTTAAAACCAGGAACTAAAGACAATGAAATCATTCCCCAAGGATATAATATATTGAGACAAGACCAGATAAAACATAAGGGTGGGGGAGTAGCAGTTCTATTCAAAGATGGACTTCAGATCTCCTCCTTACCATACAACCCACCTCAGGATAGTAAGGCAGAAGTCCTTATCTCCAGATTTCAAATTAACCCTAGCAAATCTTTATATATCATCTGTATCTACCGTCCTCCCGGTAATAATATCAGTACTATAGAGGACATTCTAAGCTGGGTGTCCTCAACTTACCCACAAGAAACAATAATACTAGGTGATTCTAATACTGACTGGAAAGGTGTCAATGCTGATAATCCTACCTCCCATATCAACCTTCATGTCTTTAGTCAAACTATCACCTCCACAGCCAGAATCAACAAATCAAACAAAAAAGAGAGCAGCTTAGACTGGATACTTGTAAATAGACAGAAACAAGCTTATAAGGTAGGAACTCTGCCAGATGATGTAAGTGATCATACTTTGACCTACATTATAAGGCAAAAAAATTATATTTCAACCCCCCCCCAACATATAGCATTGTACGTACCAACAAACACTTTAACCCAGTATTATTCCAAAATAAACTTAGTGCCTGTGACTGGAACTCTTTAAAAACTCTCCCACTTGAAGAGGCTGTTATGTATCAACTCTAAATTCTTAGCAATCCTTGATAAGCATTCACCTAAACTGTCTATCAGAATGAAGTCCAAATCAGCCCGCTGGCTTTCTAAAGAAGCCAGACAGAAAATTTTGCTTAGGAACAGGTCTTGGGCTAAGTAGGGAGCTACCAAAAATATCTCTGAGCAACAACATTTTAGGCAGTTGAGAAATAGTACAAAAAGGCAATACTTACAGACAAAAGAACTACTACTGTAAACTACAGCAAACTCACCAAAACAATCCCCAGAAGTCCCGGTCTAGTATTAATAAACTCCTTCTCCCAGGGCACTCTCTTACACCTACCCCACTAGAGGCCAATCTGAATACCCCCCATCAATACTTTCTTCACAGAGACCATACAATCGCTAGCCAGTCAACTAATCCCAGATAATTCAAGCCTTCCCACCACCACACCTGACACTCTACCAACATTCTACAAATTCATCCAAAAACTTAAGCCTTGTACTCCTTCTGCTGACCAGCTAACGTCTGAATACCTGCAAAAAGCAACCAAAGTAATTGCTTGCCCTATATCCATCCTCATAAACAGAACCATTAAGGAGGGAACCATTCCATACATCTGGAAAATCTCCCATATTATCCCCCTACACAAAGGTGGTAACTCAAATGATTACTCTAACTACGGCCAATAGCTCTTTTATTACCCTTAGCAAAAATTATGTAGAAATGCATTCACCAACAACTATTAAACTATTTATCTCAACATAACATAACATAATAGCAAACTGCCAGCATGGCTTTAGGGCATCACATAGTACCACAACTGCCCTATTATCTTTTACAGATGCCATCAATAGAAATCGCAATAAAAACAACCTCTCATCTGCACTCTTTACTGACCTCTCAAAAGCTTTTGACATGGTAAACCACACCCTTCTTATAAACATTCTTGAATCCCTTTCCCTTGACTCTCAGTCTGTTCAATGGTTCAGATCCTACCTTAGCAATAGGCAACAGACAGTTCTCTGGGAAAATAATATAACATCCCTCCTGCCAGTCACCCTTGGAATCCCTCAAGGCTCTATTCTAGGACCTCTTCTTTTTTCACTATTTATCAATGACCTCCATGTTGCAATTCCTCAAGCCACCTGCATTCAATATGCAGATGATTCTATGCTAATATGGTCAGCAAACTCCCCATCAGAACTACATTCTCTAACTCAGAATGTATTTAACATAGTAGAAACATGGTTCTCAAAATGTTGCCTCCTTCTCAATGCTAAAAAAACTAAGCTCCTTCTCTTTACACCCACCAGTAAGTCCTCCCCCATAGATTTCTCAGTCATTTCCAGTAATGGCACTATTATATCCCCCAACTCTACCACTAAATTGTTAGGAATTACTATTGACAATAACCTTAATTTTGATAGCCATATAAATAACACCATAAAAACTGTCAACAGAAAAATAGGCTCCTTATATAGAATCAAACATTTCCTAACTCCGACAGCCAGAACCAAGATTGCTCACTCCCATTTAATCTCAACTCTTCTGTACGCCTCACCCATATATACTAACCTAAAGAAAAATAATCTTATCAAACTAGCTAATTCCTATAACATTGCCAGATTTGCCACTGGCAATCCCTTTAGAACTCACTGCTGTCTGATTCTACTGCAGCTAGGCTGGCTTGAACTTCAAAACCATCTGATATTCTCCCAACTCACCATTGCCCAGAAGATATTTTACCAACCTAAGAGCACTCCTATACTCTCTAATATCATAATCCCTTACAAAAATCTAAATTCACTATGCTCTTCTAGCAAACTTCTAGCCAGCATAAGCAAGTCTAACAACTTGGCTGGAGATTCCCTGTTTTCTAACACAGCGGGAAAAAACTGGAACCTACTGCCCAATGAACTAACTTTACTTTCTTCCTTGCTTCTCTTTAAACAAAACCTCAAAAGACACCTCAAAAGACACCTCAAAACACACTGGTTATGCCCCTGCAGCAACCCTGACTAACCTTCTGCTTTCACTACTGATATTTCCTCTTCCCACTTTATTTACCAAAACTTTACTGCTTACTCCTTGGAAGCAGGACTGTAACTGGTGAACTCAAATCAACATATTGTGTGTATTCTATCCTGTTTGATGTACTGAAATTCCTCATGAATCATACTGTATAATAATTTATCCTATACTTTATGTCACTTTTACCTATTGTAAATGCCTATTTTATTATTACTTGTATTTTTATTGAAATCCTTTCATTTACTATGTAACAACATTGATTTTAATTTATATTTGCTACTACTGGAGCTTTTCTCCCCGGGCCTCTACTGAAAATGGAAATATATCCAGTTAGACTAGTCCAGTTAACAAATGTAAAATAAAATAAATAAAATAAAAAATAAAATAAATTATTAAAGAAATTTGGAAAGAAGACTGGAAGGTCCCTTATTAAAGAAATTTGGAAAGAAGACTGGAAGGTTGATAACCTGATTTATATTGGAATCTGACACCACTTTAGGAAGAAAGAAAGGATTGATTTGTAAGGATACGCTATCCTTATGAAAAATCAAATCAGGAGGTTTGGATGATAGGGTCTGTAATTCTGATACTCATCTAGCAGAAGTAATGGCCAGTAAAAAGTTAGTTTTCCAGGTCAAGAATTTAAGTTCATATTTAGCTGATGGTTCAAACATTGATTGTGTTAAAGTTTCTAAAACAATGTTAAAATCCTAAGGAGTGGGATCTTTTAATGGGGGTCTAAGTAGGAAAGTTCCCCTTAGAAAGCTTTACAAAGTTTGTAGGATGCTAAAGATGAGTTATTTAATCCTATATGAAAATTAGAAATGGCAGCTAGTTGTACTTTCACAGTTGAAGAGCTAGCACCTTCATTGAAAATTGTAGCTAAAAATTCAAGAACTTTAAGGACAAGTGCTGAAAAGGGATCTATATTCTTCTATTCAGCCCAAATTTATTTTATTTATTTTCCATTTGTTTACCAGGTTAGTCCAACTGGACACAAGATGACCATTTTCAGTGGAGGCCTGGAGGCCAAATGGAAAATATTTTCCATTTACTTCTGTAAAATTACCTAGTAAAAGCTTTGTGAAATGATAGGAGAATGTGATGGACAGGGGAGGATAGCCTGGGTTGTCTTGTAATCAACAAAGGTGAAGAAACCATATGGTCAGTTTTAGGCTTGGAATGTCTGGATGTCTCATATCTGTTGGATGAGATAATAGGTCTGAAGTTGAATCCAGAATCCATGGAGGATGAAGTAGATGAGGCCAAAGAAACGAAATCTGACAAGGCCAGTAAGGGGCAATGAGGAACTGCACTCTTCAATCGTGATACTTTCTAAAGAAATTGGAGGATTAGACGTAATGGGGGACAGGCATAAAGGAGAGAATGGAGGGCAATCATGAACTAGAGTAGCTCTTGGTGACTCCCACTGGTTGGAGATAAGGGCAAAGAACCTGCTGCACTTGTTGTTGAAGGGAGATGCAAAGAGATTGCAGCATGGCTGTCTCCATTAAAGGAAAATCCTTTCTGCAACCTTCATATTGAGAGACCAGTCATGAGGCATTAAAATGCACCTGCTTACCTTGTCTACAATCAGGTTGGATTTCCCAGGAATGTGTGTTGCTATAAGAAATCGACTGGATGAGATCATCCACTGCCATACTCTCATAGCTTCTCAACATAGAAAGTATGATCTGGTCCCCCCCGTTTGTTGATGTATCAGACTACTGACACACTGTCCATCTATATCACATTAGTCCCAGTGTGGAGAGTGCCTTGGAAGACTCGGAACACTAGAAGGACCTCTCTCATTTCCAGGACATTGATATGCAATGTTGACCCCTTCGGAGGGACCATGTGCCATGGACTGTCTTTCCCAAGAGGTGCCCCCTCCCACCCAATCTGGGATGCATTAGTTGTCACTATGGCCTTGGGTTGGGTAAGAACAAAGGGGCAACTTTCTTGTACTTGACTGGACTGTATCCACTATAGGAGATAATTTTTGTGTGCCTGGGTTATTTTGATCTGACTGGACAAGGGACGGTAAAGAATGAACTACTGAGTTGCCAATGTCCACTGAAGAATTTTCATATGGTATCTTGACAAAGGTGCCAGAATGATTGTTGCTGATAAGGATCCTAAAGCTTGAAGGATCAGTCAAACTGAGACAGAAGAATTTTGAATGATCTTTCTGACCTGGAACTGAAAAGTATGAACTCTTGACAGGAGGAGAGATGCTGTTTGAGTGCTCATACAGAGCAAGGCACTGATGACTTCCAATGTTTGCGCTGGTTCCAGATGAGGTTTGTTGTAAATGACTGAGATTCCCAAATAGCAGCATAATTGGAGTACGTAATTTTGAGCTAGAATCAGTTGATGCTTGGTCAATGCGGTTATGAGCCAGTCATCTAGATATGGAAACACCTGGAATCCATGCAGTTTCAAGTGAGCTGCCACTACTGGCATACTCTTAGTAAACATGCTGGGGCTGTTGCAAGGCCAAAGATCAGAGCTCTGAATTAGTAAAGACCTGCTCCCAGCTGGAAGCGTAGATATCTCCTGGATCATATCTTTACTTTGATATGATACTCTGCATCCTGAAGCTATATCAAGCACATCCAGTCATCCTTCTACAGAAAATGCAGAATGAACTGAACCATGACCATCCACAACTCTGTGTGCTGAACTGATTGATTAAGATTGCTAAGATCCAAAACTGTTCTCCAGTCCCCTGTTTTCTTTGGCACTAAAAAGAATCTTGAGAAAATTCCAGATTCTTTCTGGTCTGGGGAGACTTCCTGGATGAATCTTTTTTATAGCATCTTTTGTATTTCCAGTGCTGCTGCTTCCCTCTGACTGGGTGAACATTGGGGATTGTGTTTGATACTACCAGGAGTGAATGGGAAAACAGTTTTATATAAGCTATGGATATTATCCTACGCACCTATGAATCTTTGGTAATTACGAGCTAGGCTCGCTGGTGGAGGGACAGAAGTCAGGCTTCCTTTCAGGAGCCCTGTTAGGCTCTATCACAGAAGGTATCCCCAGATCCCTGGTTATGCGGAGCACCACTGTGGCAGGGAATGGCGTCTTCCATTAGATTATCCCCCCCTCTGCCCCGAAGGAACTATCTCCACGTGGGTCTTGGAAGGGACCCTGGAATTTTTTGAACCATATTTTTTGACCACCTTGTTAGTTCCTAAAAAAGGTCTATTGAAGAGTAAAAAAATGTACACCCACAGCAGACAGGGTTTTCCTCCTGATCACAAAGAGAAAGTGTGTCTTTAACTCTGGGGCCAAATAAGGAACTTCTGTCAAAGGATGTTTTGACAAAGGAAGCTTTGAAGGGCTCCACAAAATCACACAAGTGCATCCAGGCATGTCTGCTGATGGAAATGCCTGAACCCACCACTTATGAGGTACTTTCAGCTGTGTGAGATATAATATAAACCTCATGAATGAGTTAGACATGGATTGAAGGGTACCCAACTGTGAGGCAACAGTGTTCTCTGCCTTGGAGGATATGGTCCCAGAAAAAGATTTACCAAATCCTTCTGAAATTTAGTGATGTGTGCCAAATAATTCAGCAACCGAAAGGAGAAGGTCACTGAAGTATAAACATATTTCCCAAATCTGTCCAATGCCCTGCACTTCTAGCTAGGGAGGTGGACAGAGGAACTTTGTTCTGTTGGTTCCTTCTTTGTGGCCACCGTCACAACCATGACATCAACTGGTACTCCCTTGCTCCAATACTGTCTGCCCTCTGGAGGTGCCAGGATCCTGGTCTCTTGGTGATCAGCTCAACTGTATCAGGTTCTTTCCATGGCTGTTGAGAGACCAAATCAATGAGCACATCAGCAGGTGGAGTCACCCAGGAAGTAGAAGGCTCAGCTCCAGAAGCCTCCAGGAATACCGACTCCACTTGGAAAGCACTGTTGGGAAACAAACCACCCATTTGCTTTAGGAGTTCTAGAATGTCTCCAAATAAGATATCACTGGGTGATGATCTTGGGGACCCTTCCCCCCATCAAAGCTGGTATCTTAAGTAACAGAGTCTTGTGGAGAGTCTAAGTGCCTCCTTTTGCACTTTTTCTTCCTTTGAACTCCTTCAGTGGGATGTTCCACAGAAATATCGGTATCCTGGTGACTGACTTGGGCTGGCTGTCCTAGTGGCACAGTTCACTGAGGCTCCAGATGCATAGGCAAATGGGTCTGGGTAGTCAGTGCTGAAGAAGGAAGAGAAGTCTGAACCCTGGGGACAGAGAAAGCTCTCTTTCCACTAGCTCGAAAGCAGAAATCCTCAGGGAGCGGGAAATGGATGACTCCAAAAAAGACATGCTTGCAGATACAGGCTCCACTCTGCCACAAAGGCAGACTACTGAAGGAGGGAGTCGCAGCTGAGCTATCTAGTGCCAAAGATCTGAGGGGTAGAGGTGGCTCTGACAGCTACCCCCCATAGATACCATAATCTTCGGATCCAATGCGGACGACTCCAGAATCTTTGGTCAAATGGCTCCAAAATCAATGGTCAGATCAGGGAAGGAGCCAGTAATGGTGGTGTAGTACTAATAATGGTCTCCAGACCCAAAAGGGTCGGAGCCAGAAGAATCCCCATTTGAATCTGCATCAAGAGGAACTTCCTCATCATCCTGTCCACATCAGCTTTGGTTAGATTTCTGGAAGAACATGTGGAAGATGCTGTCGATAATGGTCTGCAGTGGTGATGCTTCGGAGACTGAAGATGATAGATGAGAGGACACCTGATCTGGGACCAACCGTGGTGATCTGATCCTAGCAGACTTTCCAGGCCTACACTTCAGATTCGAGGTACTCCGATATGAAGGTTTAGAGATTCTGCAAGGAGGTTCAGACCTGGAGTCAAGGATGTGGTTGGATGCGGAGAGCATTTTCCTGAATCCTTTTTGTCTGATTTTTGGGAGTTCGTGCCCCAGATGATGCTGCTAAAGACTTGGAAGAAACAAACTTCTTATTATTAATTTATTTTTTATGTCAATCAAAGCTCGGGGGTTAAAGGCTTTGCAAATATCGCAGTTAGATTCAAGATGCGCTGGGCCTAGCAAGTATAGACAGCTAGAAAGCGCATCCGTCAATGGTATTTTATGGCCACAGGCCATACATTTTTTAAAATCTAAAGATTTTTCAGACGTTTTTGAAGCAGACTATTTTATAGAAGAAAAGATATTAAACAAAAAAATATTTTTTTTAAGAGATAGAAAAGAGGAAGTTGAAAAAAATTACCAACAATGGTAATTAAAGAAGTACTGTAAAAGTACACAAAACAGGGAGATACCAACGATGGTAAATAAGACTGCACAATTAATGGTCTAAAAGGGAGGAAGCACTATAATAGTATAAGATTTATAAGGAAGACGAAGGTTTAAAGATATAAAAGTAAATGGTAGTAAAAAAGGTCACTAGAAAAAAAGTCATTATACTCGAGAGTATACCGTGATCATGTCCGTAGACTAACGAGGCAAACAAAATCTGAGGTATGTTAAATTACTAGGGCATTATGGGTAAGGGAGTATCTTGAGAGTTTTGGTATTCCACAAGCTGAAAAAAGAGGCCGAGTGTAATCTAAGGGTCAGATCTGAACCCAAGAGTTGAGAAATGAATGAAAATTATGACATCAGATCAGTGAACTTGAAGCCATGGCCACAATATGAGAAGAAAATCCAATATAAAGGCAAAGTTTGAAACATATTTACAGATCACAGCCATGTTAGGAAGTGTGGCTTGTCCATAAAACATCAGGGAATGAAAATTATCAGTGCAATCTCTGCTGTGCAACTGCATGGCCTCTCCCTGGAAGACTGACTACCCAGTTTAAAATGGACTTCTACTTTTCCTGTGATGGTGTGACCTTGGAGATAGTATATATAAGAAATATGGGTATGGGGCTGCAGGAGGCTCGCACTATAGCTAAAATGCAGGTCTGCTAAAGGTGCTTGTGTGCTATCAGCTCATGCTACACTTGCTTTCTTCCACTTTCTCATCATATCAGGGCTAGCAACTCTATAGTGCAAAAATTGGCTCTAGGTGACCTAGTCCTATTTGACTAATTTCGCCAAAACTGGACATGGGCATTTGCCATTGATAAGTGGGTTGAGGACATGGCCTACTCCAACACATGTTAGGGACCTGCACTAATGGTGGAAGGGGTCTATGTGCCTCTACTGACCAGTGTGTGCATACCATAATGCCCAGCAACCCTGAGTCAATAAGCTACTATATAGCCAGTGTCCAGTTGCCAAACTTGGGTTACCTGGTATAGTTCTATTGAGTGAAAGCTGTACATAAAACAAGTCAACCTGCCACCACATGAATTAAGGATTTCTAGACCTGATACAGGTTCACTGACAAGTCGTAGCTTGGATATCGATGACAGTATCATAAGGACGAGGCTGGACATCCTGTGTAACCAGGAGACAGGAAAGAAGGGCAGTGCAGCAAGACCACTTGGATTGGCTTGGGATCCACAGTCTACTACTCAGGGAGAAGACAAACTAAAAATGGCATGGGAATCATGGTGAGGGAGAGGCTTTAGAAGGCACTGAGAGATATCGTCAGAATTAGAGACAGACTCATGGCAATCAGGCTGCACTGTAAAGATACAGCAGTATTCATAATGTCAGTCTATGCCCCACAGCAGGGTTGTGATAGTGAGAAAGCGTTATTTCAGGCAGCAGTTGCAGGGTCTACTAGATAGGGTTGCTACCTTTTCAAATGGCCAAAGTGGGACATTTTCGGTACAAACATCAGATTTTACAGGCCGACGCATATCCATGGTCAGTACAAAAGATAGAACTTAGCTTTTTTGCCTAAATAAAAGCTTTTTCTTGTAGCATTTTTGTGGCATATTCTGTTTCTTATAACATTTAGGTGTTTTAGATACAGAATAACTGCTTTATGCAACTATTACATAAAATATAGGAAATAATTTTGTCCTAAAATCTCAGGACATTTGCCATTTTTAAAATTTTTTGTCAGGACACAACTGCCCAAAGAGGGACTGTCCCACGCAAAGTGGGACAGGTGGTAACCCTACTACTAGATGAAGCAGGGCAACATCAGTTGGTGTTGATAATGGTGGACACCCATATTATGACAGATAGACAGAACAGTTTATTAGGACTGTCTGGGTCCACGTGGGTGGAGCAACAGGAATAAAGAAGAAGAGACCATTCTAGGCCTTTGTCTGGTAAGTAGCCTGATGGTGGCTAAATGAAAGTTATGTACTTTCTGTAATGATGGATCTGTGTTGTCTTTCTGTCCTTCCTCAGCTGATGGGTTTTGGGTTTGACTTCGCTCACTTTCTCAGACTTAGAATTCATAGCTCAGGCTCCTCCCCTTACCCACAATTCATTCTTATTCCCAACATTACCTCTGATTGAGTTTGCTCAACATACCCTAAAGACAAGCAGATTATATTTATACACACTCATATAAACACACACAAATATATATATATATATATATATATATATATATATATATAGTTTACTATCAAATGACTGAAAATCAAAAGACTGAATCCTAAAAAAGACTGAACATTCAAAATATTGAATACATTTTTAATGCAAGGTGCAAGCCCCCCTGCTCCCCACACCTCCTGCTAAATATATATATATACCAACTCCAAGATCGCACAACAGTGGAGAAGGGGCAAATTCCATCATTCAATATTTCTAATTTTCAGTCTTTTTGGGAGTCAGTCTTTTGATTTTCAGTCATTTGATAGTAAACCTACATATATATATATATATATATATATATATATATATATATATATATATATATATATACATATATATAAAGATAGAGAAAAAAGAAGGGGAATCTAATAAAGTAGATTTGCTCCTGAGTTGCAAAAATGTGAAGTTCTGCACAATAGGCAAACTACAGGGTCACAGCAGAAGCCAAAAAGGAAACTCTTCCATGAAATGGAAGGGAAGGAGAAAGGAAAGTTGAGGCAGCATGGAAAGAGACAACATTATGGTAAGTACATAGCTTTTGTATCTGATGTTGTCTTTTTTTTGTCCTTTCCTCAACTGATGGGACACAGTCCCCAGCTTGTAGAGTGCCAGGGTGGTTTCATGCAAGGATGTTCCACAAGATGGCAGAACCAAAAGGTGCCCTATCCCTGGAAAACAAATCCACTTTGTAATGTGAACTAAAGGTATGAACATTAGACCAGGTGGCAGCAGCACAAATGTCATCAATTGAAGCCCTACAAAACAAGGCAGAAGTAGGGACAGATCTCGTCGAATGTACCTTCAGCTGCTTCGGGTGATAGACCTGGGAAATGAGGTTAGTTAACCATCTTTCTACGGTGACTTTTAAAACAGGCTGGTGCAACATAATTTTAGAGAAAGATATACAAAATTGGTCTGACATCTTGATGAGTTTGGACCAATGAAGACAGAAATGCAACTGTCTATGCATATCTAGCAAATGAAGCATGTATTTTCCCTAACTGGTAAATTTTGGAGGAAAACTGGTTGATTAATGCTTTGATTGAGAGAAGTCTATCTGCAACTACTTTGGATAAAAAGTATGGACTGGTACACAAAAACACCTTGTCTTTGTGAAAAATAATATATTGGGGATGGCAAGACAGAGCCTGGAATACCAATACTCGCTTTGTTGTTGTTACAGCCACTGGTAAGATAGTTTTCTAGATCAAAAACGTTAAGTCCACTTTGGCAGCAAGCTCAAATGGAGATTAAGTCAATGCTTGTAGCAGTACAGTGAGATCACAGGGAGGGGTGGGATCCTTAATATGAGGTCTAAGGAGGAAACTGCCTCTCAGGAAGACCTTACACAATTTAAGAAATGCCAACAAAGAAATTCAAAATAGCTGCTAGCCGAACCTTGATAGTGGAATAACTGACTCCATGGTTAAAATGGAAGCAATCTAGTACTGCTAGAATGGGAGATGAAAAAGGATTTAAATATCCCTTGGAAGCCCAAATGAAAAACTTTTCCATTTACATTTGTAGACTTTTCTAGTAGAAGCTGTCTGAGAGGATGTGAAAATGTGGACTACTTGGGAAGAAAGCCTGGGGTGACTAGCCATCATAAAAAATGGAGAAACCAAGAGGCATTCCTGATGGATGACACAAAAGATCTGGACTGGGATCCAGCACCCAAAAACGGTGCATCAGATGAGGTCAAAGAAAGGGGAACCACATCTGCTGAGGCCAGAAAGGGGAAATGAGGATGACTGTGATACTTTCTGCAGCAAATTCAAGATCAGGGGAGTTTATGGACACACGTATAGAAGATGGGGGGTGTCTGTGGGTCAAAACATCCCTCTGTAACTCCCACTTTTGGGGGACCAGAGCAAAGAACCTGCAGCATTTGTAACTAACAGGAGAAGCTAAAAGACTTTGGCATGGTTGGCCTCATTGACAAAATACTTACATTGTACTACTGGACCTACAGACCACTCGTAAAGTAGCAGAATCAATCTGCTCAATCTGCTAGAATGTTGGACCTCCCTGGTATGTGCATTGCTAACAGAAAGCTGTGGGAAGATATCAACAACTGCAACACTCTCCTCACTTTCTGATACAGCTGGTATGAGCATGCTTCCCCATTTGTTGATGTGCTAGACTACTGACATGCTGTCTGTCCGGATTGAGCTCACTCCTTGAGGAAGGACAATCTGAAAGACCTTCAATGCTAGGCGACTGCCCTCATCTCTAAGACAATGATGTGAAGAGTGGACTCTGACAGGGACTACATCCCTCTGACCATCTTTCCCATGTAATGCCCACCACCCTAGTTGGAAAGCATCCATGGTCACCATGACTTTGAGAGAGGGAGGGACAAAGGGACAGCCCTGGGACACTTGTGAAGACTGAATATACCAAATTTCATGATCTCTGTAAATGTTCATAAGGCAGATGGGAAAGAACATTAACTGATTCCTGATGGATGACTGTACTGCTAATGTCCACTGCAACACTTTCATATAGTATCTTGCCAATGGAACTAAGGTAATGGAGACTGCCACCGAACTCAAATGGACCAGTTTGGCAGGTGTTCTTTTGATGAGAAAGAAGCTATATTGCCTGATTCCATAAAGTGGATAGCCTGTTCTGTGGTAGCCTTGCTGTTTGAGCCTTAGTGCCCAAGTTAGTTCCTATAAACTCCAAAGCCTGCACTGGGAAGAACTGAGATTTGTCATGATTCACTGTAATTCCTAGGTTGGAACATAAATGGAGCACACAGTTTCTGGCCCAGGCTAAAAGAGGCCTGGTAGGAACATTGAGGAGCCAGTCCTCTAGAGAGGGGAACATCAGGAACCCTTGCAGTATTGGATACACTGCCACCACTGCCATGCATTTGGTGAACATCTGTGGAGCTGTGGTGAGAATAAAGGGCAAGGCCCTGATCTGCAAATGACTAGCTCCCAGTCAGAATTGAAGAAACCTTCTGGAGCATCTGTCCATTTTAATGTGACAGTACACATTCATAAGGTCTACTGAGCACATCCAATCATCCTTCCTCAGAAGAGGAAGAATAGACTGTGCCATGGCCATCCAGAACTTCAAATGTTTGACATACTGATTCAGATGTCTGAGGTCCAAAACTGGCCTAAGGTTTCAGTTCTTTTACAGTAATAAAATTAATCCAAATTAAGTTCCAAAACTTTTCTGGTCTAGTGGGACTTTTTGGATGACTCACTTGATTAGCAGCTTTTTTACTTCATTTTCTGCTGCTTTTCTTTGAGTGAGTGGCACATTGGGGAGTTTCTTTATTAAATGATGTGGACATACCCCAGACACAGCCTATGATAAAAGAGGATGAAGATTCCCACCACAGAAGAAGTTAAGAACAGCACTAAGGAAAATGAAGTTGGGGAAAGCATCTGGCCCAGATGAGGTCATAGCAGATATGATCAAGATGTTGGGTGAGTTGGGAACAAATGGCTCCAGAAGGTACTCACAAACATGGAGTGAAAGGTACATCCCAAATGAATGGAGAATAAGCATTCTAATGCTAGCTTACAAGAGCAAAGGGGACCTTCCCAACTGTGGGCTGTATAGCAGTTTCACACTCCTGTCAGATTGCTTGAAAGTTCTAATAAAGAATGACTGATAAATGAATATGCAGAGAAGAAGCTAGAGATGAGGAATGAGTCACATTGGGCATTCCTAGATTTGCAGAAATCATATGACAAGGTCCCAAGTAAACTGATTTGGGCAGCCCTGTAATGGTTTAAAGTCCCAGAAACACTGGTAGAATTAATACAGGCTATGTACAAGAACCAACTGACACAAGTATAGTGCTCAGACTAATGGAGGGGTTCCAGTGGAGGACAGGTGTGCATTACGGTTCAGCTCTGAGTCCATTGCTGTTAATACTAGTGATGGACTACATCAGCAAACAGGTTGGAGTACACAGATAAAAAAAGCTGCTGTTTGATGTAGCATTACAAATAGACTCTGAACAGGAATGACAGCAAACGATAGGGAAAAGGAATGCAAAACAGAAGGTGCATGGTATGAAACTGAGTACGGAAAGATAGCTGTCGTCACTAAAATGGCAGCAATCAGAAGAAGCTGCAAACTGAGATACATGGGAAAATAGTGTAACAGGTTAATGGCTTCAACTTTTGGAAGGAGAGGTTGGGGAAAAGGGAAGTCTGAATGAGGAGGTCTTCCCTTCTATGATATGTACAAGAACCCAACAATAAGAATAGTAACAGTATTTGGACTCACTGAGGGTTTCTCAGTGGGAGTCGGTATGCATCAGGGACCTGTTCTGAGACTACTCCTCTTCATACTGGGTGACAGACTACATTATCAAACATGTTGAAGTATATCAACCTGTTTGCTATATGCAAAAAAAAAAGTTTCCCAGGCTCCATGTCTTGATTTTCTTATGGCTGATTACTCCAGTCTCACTCAGAGGTAGCCTGCTTATCAATTCCTCTCAGTTCTTGTCCAGATCACTCATTCCAGTCCCTTGAGAGAGTCAGTACTTTGTCTCCTTAGATCAGTGCTCACTCCTTCAGAAATAGCTGTCAGCTATTTCTGTTTTAGTCTAATTTCACCACTCAGTTCAGTTCTATGATCCAACACCTGCTGTGTGTGTCCTATTACTTGGCAGATATTACACGTGTGTACATTCTCTTAAAAGGACCAGCTTTCCAGTCTCTGTTTATCAGTCACTCCACATTTGTGTGCGTCTGTAAGTGACTGTGTGTATGCATAAGTGCTTCTGCAAAACATATTAACTGAACTGCTGCACTTCTCAGCTTACTAGCTATAAAAATAGATACAAAATGGACACTTGCTGAATTTATATATTTTCTTTCAATGCAGCAAGAAACCCATACACAGCTGCACCTAATTACAGGAATGCTGTATTATACCACTACTCAGTACTGCACCTAATTACAGAAATGCTGTATTATACCACCACTCAGTGCTGTACCTAATTACAGTAATGCTGTATTATACCACTGCTCAGTACTGTACCTAATTACAGGAATGCTGTATTATACCACCACTCAGTGCTGTACCTAATTACAGTAATGCTGTATTATACAACTGCTCGGTACTGAACCTAATTACATGAATGCTGTATTATACTAGTACTCAGTTCTGTACCTAATTACAGGAATGCTGTATTATACCACTGCTCAGTTGTTGTTGTGTCTTTTGGCTTTTCCCAGTTAGGGGTCGCCACAGCGGAACTCCGGTCCACTAATGATTGGCAGTAGATTTTTACATGCCGAGTTGCCGGCCCTGAAGCACAACCTTCAACGAAGGTACGCCCATTCACGCAGGTCTCCACACAGAAGACGCTCTAAGTGAGAATCGAACAGGACAACATCTTACTGTGAGGCGACAACGCTACCGCAGCACCACCACCGCAGTCTATTATCATACCACTGCTCAGTAATGTACTTAATTACAGGAATGCTGTATTATACCACCACTCAATGCTGTACCTAATTACAGGAATGCTGTATTATACCACTGCTCAGTACTGCACCTAATTACAGGAATGCTGTATTATACCACTACTCGGTACTGACCTAATTACAGGAATGCTGTATTATACCACCACTCAGTACTGCACCTAATTACAGGAATGCTGTATTATACCACTGCTCAGTACTGCACCTAATTACAGGAATGCTTTATTATACCACTGCTCAGTACTGCACCTAATTACAGGAATGCTGTATTATACCACTACTCGGTACTGACCTAATTACAGGAATGCTGTATTATACCACCACTCAGTACTGCACCTAATTACAGGAATGCTGTATTATACCACCACTCAGTACTGCACCTAATTACAGGAATGCTGTATTATACCACTGCTCAGTACTGCACCTAATTACAGGAATGCTTTATTATACCACTGCTCAGTACTGCACCTAATTACAGGAATGCTGTATTATACCACTACTCGGTACTGACCTAATTACAGGAATGCTGTATTATACCACCACTCAGTACTGCACCTAATTACAGGAATGCTGTATTATACCACCACTCAGTGCTGTACCTAATTACAGGAATGCTGTACTATACCACTACTCCGTACTGTATTTAATTACAGGAATGCTGTACCATACCACTACTCCGTACTGTATTTAATTACAGGAATGCAGTACTATACCACTACTCCGTACTGTATTTAATTACAGGAATGCAGTACTATACCACTACTCCGTACTGTATTTAATTACAGGAATGCTGTATTATACCACTACTTGGTACTGTACCTAATTACAGGAATGCTGTACTATACCACTACTCCGTACTGTATTTAATTACAGGAATGCAGTACTATACCACTACTCCGTACTGTATTTAATTACAGGAATACTGTATTATACCACTACTTGGTACTGTACCTAATTACAGGAATGCAGTACCATACCACTACTCCGTACTGTATTTAATTACAGGAATGCTGTACCATACCACTACTCCGTACTGTATTTAATTACAGGAATGCAGTACTATACCACTACTCCGTACTGTATTTAATTACAGGAATGCAGTACTATACCACTACTCCGTACTGTATTTAATTACAGGAATGCTGTATTATACCACTATTCAGTGCTGTACCTAATTACAGGAATGTTGTATTATACCACTGCTCTGTACTGTATTTAATTACAGGAATACTGTATTATACCACTACTTGGTACTGTACCTAATTACAGGAATGCTGTACTATACCACTACTCCGTACTGTATTTAATTACAGGAATGCAGTACTATACCACCACTCCGTACTGTATTTAATTACAGGAATGCAGTACTATACCACTACTCCGTACTGTATTTAATTACAGGAATGCAGTACTATACCACTACTCCGTACTGTATTTAATTACAGGAATGCAGTACTATACCACTACTCCGTACTGTATTTAATTACAGGAATGCAGTACTATACCACTACTCCGTACTGTATTTAATTACAGGAATGCTGTATTATACCACTGCTCTGTACTGTATTTAATTACAGGAATACTGTATTATACCACTACTTGGTACTGTACCTAATTACAGGAATGCTGTACTATACCACTACTCCGTACTGTATTTAATTACAGGAATGCAGTACTATACCACTACTCCGTACTGTATTTAATTACAGGAATGCAGTACTATACCACTACTCCGTACTGTATTTAATTACAGGAATGCAGTACTATACCACTACTCCGTACTGTATTTAATTACAGGAATGCAGTACTATACCACTACTCCGTACTGTATTTAATTACAGGATTGCTGTACTATACCACTACTTGGTACTGTACCTAATTACAGGAATGCTGTACTATACCACTACTCCGTACTGTATTTAATTACAGGAATGCTGTATTATACCACCACTCAGTGCTGTACCTAATTACAGGAATGCTGTATTATACCACTGCTCAGTACTGCACCTAATTACAGGAATGCTGTATTATACCACTGCTCAGTGCTGTACCTAATTACAGAAATGCTGTATTATACCACCACTCAGTGCTGTTCCTAATTACAGAAATGCTGTATTATACCACCACTCAGTGCTGTTCCTAATTACAGGAATGGTGCATTATATCACTGCTCAGTACTGCACCTAATTACAGGAATGCTGTATTATACCACACACCACCTCCCACACATACCAAGCACACAACACATAAACCCACATATGCAGAGGTATTCACTAGAAATATACCAAAAGAGCAAAGACCTCCCAAGTGCAAACCTTCTACGCACAATACGGTCCCAACAGCACTCACTACACATAATAAGACATGCATCAGTGTCTCATCCTTTACCTGAACTAACTCCTGAACTGGGTACATAGCACCGTAAATCCAACCCTGGGTACAACGAAGGAAAATAAAATCAACAATTGGACTTCTGTATTAGATATACCTATAACTTTTTGAGGAATTATGACTTTTGGGGTGAGGGAAACTTCATACTGCTTAATTAGTCTTACCTGGAATAGCCCCGCTCTGCTCGCCCTCACTCCGTTCGGGCTCGCTATGCGCCCCTCCCTGCCTCCAATTCCTACCCGCCCCCAGTACCCTTAAATTTATAGGCATATAGTCACACCTCTATTTTTGTATAACCTATCAAACAATCCATCTTACCCCCTCCCACCTGCCCAAACATCCTATCAACTATATCCTATCTATCCTACTCCACCCACCCCACCTCTTACAAATCATCCAATCTTCTTCTTATGCCCCTCACCTAACATTTGAAAGCATCCACCTTATATCCCTTGCTCTCTCACAAGACCATTGCAACCACCTAACCTTTTCCATCACAGTGTTATACTACTCTCTACTACCCTTTCTCCTTGTACCCTACGCTCTTACTTTGTATGAGAATCAACAGCTTACTGGATATCAGCCCACTATAGGCCAAACCTCACCCTTAGATGACAAGCTACCCAACTTTAGTCACACTTTGAGCCATGGGCACACCTTTTCATCATTACCACTAGTGCAACACCATAACTCCCATCACATTTGTACCAATACCAAACTATACTGCAAACTGTTAAATAAACTCAAGAGACTCCTTGCTGAATATAGACGTAACCTATTACTCAGTGCAGATATTCACCCTAACCCAGGCCCTACTTCCCCCTACTCACATACATCTACCTCTCACCTAAACCACAAAAATGTTATCACCAGAACATCAAACTCTCTCCTGGTATGTCACCTTAATATTAGGAGTATTAACAATAAGGTTCATGAACTGCATGCCCCCCTAACTGTCTATTCTCCTATGTTTAACTGAGACATGGCTAAAACCCTCCACTATAGACAATGAAATCTTACCATCTGGTTATAACATACACAGGCTGGATTCGTGTGTCTAGGAAAGGGGGGGGGGTAGCCGTACTCTACAAATCTGAGCTCACTGTGACAATGGAACCTATACAACCACCACAAACCAACAACTCTGAAATACTAGCCACTCGATTGCAACTTAACAAAAATAAGAGTATTAATATAATCTGTATCTACATTCCCCCAGGTAACAATGTTGCCACACTTGAGGACACCCTTCACTGGCTATCCTCTCATTTCCCTCAGGAAACACTTGTCCTAGGTGACTTCAATATTGACTGGGCCTCCTGCTCCTCTGAATTCCCCTCCACCCACATAAACCTGCATGCATTTAATCAAACCATAGTCACCCCAACCAGACTGGGTAAACGCACCCAAAAAGATACTATATTAGACTGGATACTCGTAAACAGTAACCCCCAAAAGTGACCACCTCCTCACTTACATAATTAAACACAAAGCCACTATCCCACAACAACTTTTACTCAGAAAAATTAGAAGCAAAAGTAACTTTGACCCTGACAAATTTCAACTAGAACTTAACTCCTGCAACTGGACTAAGCTTAAGTACCTCCCCCTAGAGGTAGCTGTCAACTATTTTAACAGTAAATTCCTTGAAATTCTAGATCTACATGCACCTGCTCGCCTAAAGAGAACTAATAGTAAAAAAGTTCCTTGGCTTTCTAAGGAGTCCAGACTAAAAATAACCTACAGAAATAAACTTTGGGCCACTTGGCGCCTCACTAAAGATCCCCATGATCATAATATATATAGGCATGCTAGGAATGAAACCAAAAGACTTATCCTACTTGATAAAAAACAATACTATTGTAGGTTACAGACAGACACTCAGAAAAATCCTCAAAAGTTTTGGGCTGGGCTGAACAAGTTACTACATCCAGGCAAAACATTCACACCTACCCTCGCTGCCACTACTGATAGAACCCCAAAGGAGGTAGCAGATAGTTCCAACCATTTTTTTACAGAAACAATTCAAGCACTAGCCACCCATTTACCTCTTATCCCCCCCCGATACTAATATCCCCACCTCTAATAGTCAACTCTCATTCAGCTTTAAGCCTGTATCTACTTCTTTTATCTGTAGTCTGCTGAAAAAATTAGAACCCTCCACACTTGCCGCTGACCAACTCCCAGCTGAGTTCCTTCAAATCTCTACTGATACCATTGCCTACCCAATTTCCATTCTAATCAACCACACTATATCAGAAGCCTATATTCCTACCATCTGGAAAACATCCTATGTAATTCCCTTACATAAAGGTGGTTCCTCTACTGAATACTCTAACTATAGACCAATAGCTATACTCTCCCCTCTGGCTAAGATCATGGAGAAATGTATTCATAAACAATTTATGCAATATCTTATTCAGAATCACTTAATGGCCAATACTCAGCATGGTTTCTGCCCTCATCATAGTACCACCTCAGCCCTAATGACATTTACCAACACCATAAACAAGAACCGCAACAACAAACGAACATCCTCTGCACTCTTCTTGGATCTTTCCTAGGCATTTGATATGGCTGATCACCAACTTCTAATTTGTACTCTGCAAACTTTTTGCCTAGACTCAGTGCCCTCCTCTGGTTCTCATCCTATCTAAAAGAGAGAAAACAGGCCGTCCTCTGGTAATATAAGCTTTCCAAACTACTACCAAACACCCTTGGAGTACCTCAAGGGTCCATATTAGGTCCACTACTGTTCTCAATCTTTTTTAATGACTTGCCCACTGTCATTCATAAAGTCAGCTGTATCCAATATGCTGATGACTCCACCTTGATCTGCTCTGCTACTACTCCCACTGAGTTAGAGACTGATACCCAGACTATATTTACTACCATAGAAAATTGGCTCTCCAATCATCTGCTTTTACTTAATCCCAAAAAAATGAAATTACTCCTTTTTCCACCTACCCAAAATTCTGTACCCTTCACCTTTATCATAAATGCAAAAGATGGGACACTTATCTCCCCTGGCCCTCACACAAAATTGCTGGGAGTCATTATTGATAATAACTTAAAATTTGACCACCGTGAAAATCAAGCCATCAAGAATATCAGTAGGAAAATTGGGTCACTGTATAGAATCAAAGCCTTCCTCACTCCAACAGCCAAGGTGGCCAAAGCCCAATCATACCTCCTTTCAAAGCTCTTATATGCATCCCCCCTTCTCATTAATCTTAATAAAACTAATCTTAACAAACCTACAACCTGTTACAATCACATTGCCAGGTTTGTAACAGGCTTGCCTTTTAGAACCCACCACTGCATCAACCTTAAACAGGTTGGATGGCTGGAACTATCTAATCTTATTCAATATAATGCCCTGTTCATGACTAACAAAATCCTCCACAAATCTGAAAGTACGCCAGCCCTTAGTAATTTCATCATCCCCATAACAACCCAAGACTGCTCCGTTCCTCAAATAAGCTGCATATTCAGACTACTAAAATTAACAATGCTGCTGGTATTGCCCTTTTCGCAAACTCGATAGGTCGAATCTGGAATCCACTACCTTCTGAAATAACCCTGGTCCCCTCCCTAGCCCAATTTAAAACTGCAATTAAAAAACACCTGGAATATAATTGGCAATGTCATTGTGATAAACCTGGCTAAGCTACTCATTGGAATGTTATTTACTTCTTTACCAGCAACTGTTAAGAATCTCCTACGTCTTCCAGAGGAATTTTAAGCTGAAATATAACGTTAGGCTATTATGAACCTGTATACTCATTTCTGTACTCTATCCCAATGAATTTGTAACTATTGTTATTTTAAGCTTTATTTGTGTATTTTTTATCATTATTTTTATCTGTATTGCTTATCCTGTAGCTTTTCTCCCCGGGCCTCTGCTGAAAATGGACTATGCTCCAGTCGGACATTCCTGGTCAACAAATGTAAAATAAAAAATAAAAAATAAAAAATAAATAAAATAAGCCCCTAAGGCAAAACATATCTAAACCAAATGTCTTGGTCATAGGCATCTTCATAATGAGAAATACAGATGTCCCCTTCACTAGGATGGACAAGGAGAAGGTCACGGTCAGCTGTCTCTCTGGTGCCAGGATACATCAAATCATGCAAGTACTCAGGTCTCTCAACAAGTACTGTTATGACTCTGCCATAGTCCATGTTGGAGGGAATGACTTGAGACATGAAGAGAGACATGAAGGAGCTTTCAGATTATGTGTCTCAGGCAGGTATGTCCCTAGCTCTAAGCATCATTCTTCCCTCACCCAGGATGATGCCACAATGCAAACAAAAAAAGACTGACCAACAATTGGCTTAGCTTCTGGTGTCAATCCAGGGGGCTCCAGTATCTGACAGCTTGGGATGATATGGTCAACAGACCATGTTGCTTTGCCAGAGATGGTCTTCATCTGTCACCTCTTGGCTTTAGGTTGTTGGCAAAGGTACTTGCCTCCCCTACAGTGCCTTTTTTTAGGCAATGTCATAAGAACAAAATTCCTGATGTAAAAATATCCGTCAGAAACAAACTCAGGGTTATACTGCTTAATGCTAGGAGTCTAAATCAGAAACTGCACTCACTTGAAGAACTTCTCATCCTGGAAGATGCTGATATCTGCACAGGCACAGGGACATGGTTTAAAGTCTCAGAGAGTACCCTGGCCATGCATGGCTACAATACATTCCACACTTTCAGATCACAAAACAAATGTGAAAAAAAGGCAGGAGGAGTATCTATTTTCATTAAAGACATCTACACCTCTAGACTGGTTAAAGAGTTAGATCCTTAGAGTTATTCCAAGTCCAATTTAACTATAGGAAAGATGCCCCTCCACATCATTGCTAACTACAGGTCCCCCACCATGAACCAAGAAAACCACATAATCTACCTGGACCTACTTCAGTCACTCTCAGTACAGCCAAATACCCTGGTCATGGGTGACTTTAACTATCCTTACATTGATTAGGTAATATATATGAGCACAAACATGCTCATCCAAAGGTTCCTAGACTTTGTTAATACAAATTCTCTGGAGCAGATAGTCAGCATCCCCACAAGGGGCTCTAACATTCTTGACACAGTGCTCACCAACATGGGGGATTGCTGCACTACCTCATGTGTGGAGCCCTCCTTGGTAAAGTCCATTCATAAATCAGTCTCTTTTGAAGCAATGATCATACCTGAGCCACCCTCAGGAGCAAAAAGTTTAAAAAATTTCTCCAACGCAAAGCCTAATGAGCGATGGCATCAATAGTTTCAGACCCCCTGCCAACACTGGCAGCAAAGATCCCCATACTGAAGTGTACATAAATGTCTTGTAGAAACACCTATATAAATGTATAGACTCAGCCGTACCAGAATGGATCAAATTAAGATCCTACAAAAAACCCTGGTGGACATCCAGTGTGAATGAGCTATACAACAAGAGAAAGAAACTGCTGTCAAAAAACAAGAGGGAATGGTCTCAGCAAAGAAAGAACTCCCTCCAAAGCATAAATAAGCAGATTAGACATCTTGTAAAGTCCTCTAAAGCTAATTACAAAACTAAATTAGCATCCCTAGCTAAGGTAAATCACAAAGCATCCTTTAGCTACATCCAAAACCTAAAAATGAAGGTCTAGCTTTGTGCTGAACTTGCTGTGGATGGTACCACCTATACTGAGCATGAGGACATCACCAATATACTAGCGGACAGGTTTGGCAAAATCTTCACCACCCTGTCCCCAGCAATCATACCCCATAACATACTTGTCACCAGTCCTCTGCCTAGTATCTCCAGAGAGAAGATCATAGCTGCACTCTCCAAGGCAAAAAACACAGCCTCTATGGGACCAGACAACATCCCAGGCTGCCTATTAAATGGTCTAAAACATGAGTTAGTAGAACCACTGAGCATGCTCTCTATCTCAGTCTATGCAGTGGCTTTGTCCCAGCTTAGTGGAAAACAGCAACTGTAATCCTCTTGCACAAAGGGGTTCCCTCAACCGACCCCGGGAACTACAGACCCATATGCCTAACCAGCCTTATCTGCAACACCATGGAGAGACTCATCGCGGATCTTTTCAACAAGGACATAGATGACCTTCAAACTCTTGACCCAACCCAGTTTGGCTTCATTAAGGGCAGATCATGCCTGCTAAACCTGGTGGACTTCTTTGAGTATGTTACCAAGGCCCTGGATGAAGGCTAAACAGTTCACACTGCCTATCTCGACCTAGCCAAGGCCTTTGACACAATCCCTTACTCAGGCATCATTGAAAAATTCACCCAGCGGAGGATTAACTCTTATGCCAAATGGGTTGTCAATGGGCTCACAAACAGAACACATACAGTCAAAACTGGGGATGTCAACTCTACTAGCGGACCTGTTTCCAATGGTGTTCCACAGTGATCTGTCCTAGGCCCCCTAGTGTTTCGTAACTATTTTTCAGATGGCGTACAGCACATCACGTTTGCTAATGACTGCAAATTGAGTGCAGTCATTGAATCCTGAAAAGATGTCAAGATACCACAAAGGAGGCTTACACAGACAAATGACTGGTGTTAAAGCCGCCACAGACTTACAATAAATGCAAAAAAAATGCATTATCATTAACTAATAAAAACCAACCTCAAAGGTGAAGTGTAAAAGTAAACAATAAACCAAAGCATCACTTCGAATGGTGCACAAGACAGACTAAACAAGTACCAAGCTTGTTACTTGTTTAGACTATCCTGTGTGCTATTCAAAGTGATATTTTGGTTTAATGCATTATCATTCCCTTTGGCAAAGGAGAAACCCCTGCTAATTACAACATTAATAATATCCCCCTAAGTTCAAACCCAGTGGCGAAAGATTTAGGAATGCAAATTGACAGCAGCCTTAATTTTGATCATCAGGTATCCACAGTAATAAGGAAGGCCTTCTATGTTGCATACCTCATAAGCAAAGGTATAGCATCCAAAGCTAAGGAGGTTATAGCTCCTCTGGCTCTCATCAGACCAATAATAGAGTACAGTGCTCCCTTCTGTATGTACCTCACCAGACATCTGCAGCAACTGGAGAGACCTCAGATGTTTCTCACCATGGACAGAATGAAGGCCCTATCACTTTACTCAGTATTGTACAGACTGCTTAGAGGTGACTTGTGCCTGGCCAACAGAGCAGTCTCAGACCCTGCCTTGATGAAACTGTTGCATATCCATAAATCCAATGGCACAAGATTCACTAGCTCAAAGGATCTTAACCTAGCCTGCGATATTAACAGGACATGCTGGAGTGACAGATATGTCCCACAGAGGTTGCCACTCCTCTGGAACAAACTCCCAATTCATGTAAAACAGAGGTCCTCAATGACCCTATTTAACCGTAACTGGGACAATTGGATGGGAAACCATAAATTTATACCGGGGGCTTCACTATGTCCCTCTTAGACAGAGGCAGCCAGTGCTGATCTTAGATTCATGCACAAACATAGATTATATAACTTTGTACATAAGGGAACAAGGGCATAATATGACTAGACTTGTACAGGCCTTAGGCCCAATAGCCTGGTAACCTCATGTGAGCCTATGATCCTATGATCCCCAGGGATACATGGTATTCCTGTGGGAGTTTGGAAGCTAGGAGAGAGAGAGAAAAAAGTGATAAAGATCTGGAGAATTTTGTTTAACAGCATTTTAAAAGGAGGAGAAGCACCAACATCCTGTAAGAAAGTGGTGGTAGCTGTAATACCGAAAGAGGATAAAGACCCATTAGATCCAGCTCATTTATGCTCTGTTTGATTCTAAACCATGATTATAAAGTAACAGGTAGAAAGGCAAGACTCAGCAGTTGTAAAATCCACAGGTTTTATTAAAGGTTAGCACTTTCTCAGTGTTCACCACCACTTCATCAGACAAAAAAGTAAAGCAAATGAACTTCTTTTATACTAAATTTCAGTATCAATTAACATAACAATGCAGAATCCTAATTGATCCACAAAGTATTTACTTTTAAAGCAACAGCATCTAAAAACAGCACATTAAGGAATAGCAAGTAAAACCACAAAAATGCAGAATAAGACATTTATCTACTTTTCTTTGCCTCTAATACTGGTTTAAGGGGTACATGGTCATTCAGACCCATTCCCCTATGCGCTCCTAACCTTAAAATCCACTGTAATACTGCATTTTCTGTCATGTTTACTAAGTCTCCCCCAACACTCTCAGTCACAACTTGTAAAACTTGAAATACAAATATATGTGTGTTGCCATTTGTCACTGTGTATTTTGCCAAAGCACTACAATTATTCCCTCTTCTTGTACAATACAAATGATCCCGCACTCTCTCTTTCAGTTTCCGGTTAGTTTTACCTATATAAAATTTGAAACACAAAACACAGTGTGCTGCGTAAATAACATTCTATGTATTACAGCCTGCTGAAACACCAAGTTTCCATAAATATCCTGTCTCTGGATGCTTGAAATACATAGACCGATCAATATAATCACAGTATGCACATTCCTGACACTTATGTGTACCCCTTTGCTTTTTCCCTAAATTTTGATATAATCTAGGATAACATAAATGTTGTTTAAGGCTCTTTTTGTTTTTATACACGAAAATAGGTCGTTGGCCTATCAGCTCTTTTAACTTTTCTAATCCTATTCACCTCTGATGTATAGGTAATGACCATGGGCATTTTCACAGAACTGCTTTTAGTGTACTTAACTGTATAATTTTGCTGTGAAAAAATAGGGCTTGGCCCTCCCTGCTCTTTCCTCATTTGTTTTACTATATGCCTTGCCAATTTCCATACGTCCATACCCTCTACCCATAAAGTCATCCCGTAGATGGCATAATCCCTCATGAAAGTCCTTGTCATTACAGGATAAACGTGAGGTCCTCATAGCCTGTCCCTTAATAATATTACTAAAAATGTCTTCTGGATGCATACTTTCCCTATGCAAATACATGGGATGATGACATTCTTTCCTGTGAATGCTGGTGGATAGACCAGTTCCTTGCTTTGCTATAGTTACATCCAAAAAATCAATTGTACTCATGGATTTGCTTAGGGTGAGTTTAAGAAAATTACTGCTGGTGTTCAAATATTGGGTTTAGAGTTCTAAACTCTCTTCATCCCCCTACCAACCTATAAAAAGATCATACACAAAACATCGATATATTATTATATGTGGGTTCAAATTATTTAGAATGTATTGATATTCCCATGCCATCATTATTAAGTTGGCATAGGAGTTTGCACAGCTAGTACCCATAGCAACTCCTGTTTTTTGCCAGTAACACTTGCCATTGAAGAAAGATATGTTATTGTCTAGAACTAATTCCAGAAGTAGACAGAATAGGTACACCTGTTTTGATTCAAATTTTCTGTATCTCTCTAAGGCACTTTTCATAGGTTCATAGGTAGGTACTAGGCTATCTTCCCAAGGGCTTAAGTAAGCCTAGCCAACAAGGTTTCCTGGCTTACGCCACCCAAGAAAGTTATTTTCCTGTGCCCCTGTTGAGCACAGCCACCGAAGTGATCCCTGGGTGTATTTCCTATTTTCCATCCACTTATCAAGATTTTTCTTGAAGAATGCTAATGAGGAACTTTGCTTGACATAGATGGGTAGCTTGTTCCAGAGTATGTGTAGTCTCTGGGTCAGGAATCTATCCCTCCAGCACGTCCTGTTTATTGTGGTGACAAGGTTTAGGTCCCTAGAGCGTGTAGAGGGATTGGGGTTTTTTTAGGTATAGCATGTGCAACAGCTCTGGGTTTGACATAGCTTTACATATTAGGCAGAGATCACCTCGGAGTAGGAGATATGCTATGGAGTAAAGCTGGAGTTTTTTGAGATGGTCAGTGTAGGGCATCTGTTTGAGGCCAGTAATCCTCTTTGTGAGGTACCTCTGTGGCCTTTCCAGCTGCTGCAGATGTCTTGTGAGGTACATTCCAAAAGGGGCATTGTACTCTATAATGGGTCTAATGAGTATCAAGTAGAGGGGAACAATGACCTCTTTTTTCCTAGATGAGAACCCTCTTGTGATGAGGTGTGCCACATAGAAGGATTTCCTGACTACTGTGGTGATGTAATTATCAAAGGAGAATCTACTGTCCACCTGGGTCCCCAGGTCTCTTATCACACATTCTGCATTAAGTAGACTGCTGCCTATGTGGTAGTTCATTGGTACAGAGTTGTTATCAAAGGGGATGACAATGCACTTTTTGGGGATTGAGCTTGAGGCCATGGCTCTGACACCAGGCATCTGTCTCAGTGAGGCCCACATCATTTGGGGACTGAACTATGGCTCCTAGTTTGCAGTCATCTGCGAACTTTGTTAGCCAAAGGCCTTCTGTGTTCACCTGTACTTGACTGAACCCTGTGGCATTCCACTTGTCACTGGTTTGAAGTCAGTTTTGGAGTCTGCAACTTTTACAGTCTGGGTTCTGTCAGTGAGCCAATTGGCAACTCATCTTGTGACATAGGGATTTATACCTAGTTTTGTGAGTATAGCTATAATTCCAGAATGGGGGATGGTGTTGAAAGCCTTGGCGAGGACAAATAGGCGGTGTGAACCACCTTACCCTCGTCTACAGCTTTGTTGACTGCCTCAAAGAAGTCGATCAGGTTCAGGAGGCATGATCTGCCTTTCACAACCCAAACTGGGTGGGGTCCAGAGTTTGGAGGTTACCAATGTCTTTGTTTATGAGTTCCATGATGATACGTTCCATGGCCTTACAGACCAGGCTCATCAGGCTAATAGGGCGATAGTTCCCGGGATCAGTGGTGGCTCCCCCCTTTGTGGAGTGGGATAACTGTTGCTGTGCACCATTCAGTGGGCACAAAGCCTGACATGAGACTATGATTGAACATGGTGCTTAGTGGGGAGCCAGTTCGTTTTGAAGGTCGTGTAAAACGCAGCCTAGGATGTTGTCCGGTCCTATGGATGCTGTGTTTTTGGCTTTAGAGAGTGCAGTTTTTACCTGCGTAGTTGTGATTACAGGGGCTCTGCATTCTTCCTGTATAGATATGGGCCCTTTAGGAGGTGAGAGGGGGTTAAAGTTAGCACTAAACCTATCTGCTAGGACATTAGCAATATCAGTTGGTTCTGTAATTTTCATGCCGTTGTGCTGTAACTCAGAGCAGATCTGGGTGTTGCCATTGAGATTCTTAACATAGCTATAGAATGCTTTGTGGCTGTCTCTAGAATCAGTGGCAATTTTGTTTTTGTAGGTAGGTTTGGAGGATCTTATAACGGATCTCTGCTTCTTACTGAGGCAGACCAGGGACCTCCTCCACTCATGGGATTTTACTCCCTTTTGCAACAGTTTCTTCCTTCTGTTGTAGAATTTGTTTATGGCAGGGGACCACCAGATTGGCTTCCTTTTTTGGAGGATATCATCTTGGTTCTATTTGGGATAGCATGATCCATGCACTCGTATAAGTGCTTTTACAGTGCATTTGTGTATTATTCAGCAGTTGTAACTGTATTGTCCATTTGCATGGGTGTCATGAAGTTCGCCACTTCTGTCTTAAGAAGCATGGAGTTGGCTCTGGAGAAATATTTTACTGTGATTTCCTTAATAGGGGGTGAGGGCGGGATGTGGATATCTAGGGTGATTAGCTTATGGTCGGATCTGACCAACGAGGAGTTGAATTCAGGTGTGGAACACTGGTCACTCATGTTGGTAATGACAATGTCTAGGATATTGTTGACCCTGGTGGGGGTGTGGATAAGTTGATCCAGGGCATTGGAATTTATGAATTCCAGAAAGCATTGAGTGAAGTAGTTGGTACATGAGTAGTTTTCCCAGTTAAAGGTGGGGTAGTTGAAATTGCCCATTATTAGGGTATTTGGTTGAACCCTAACATTTTCCAGTATATCAAGAAAAGAGGAGTGGGAATCCTGGGGCATGGTGGGGGATCTGTAGCAAGCTACAATTTGGATTGCAGTTTTGCTCAGAGTTAGTTGCACTTGGATAACCTCTGATGCATTATGCTGAGCAACTAGCCTGGAGGTGTGGATATCCTTAATAAATATGGACACACCTCTGTCTTTGGTGTTCCGGTCCAGGTTAGGTGGCCGAAAAGTGTGGTATGAGTTATAGCCTGGTAATGCAGGGGTGCTCTCTGGACCCTTGAACCAGGTCTCAGTCACTGCACAGATATTGATGTTCTCCATTTTAAGGAGTGCCTCGAGGGAGTGCATTTTGAGGTTTAGACTTCTAGCATTGAGTAGCATTACCCTCAGTTTTTGCTTGCCTGTTCCTGATACAGTGGTAAATTTGTCATTTGAACCTTGCCTAAAAAAGGCACTGTAGGGGCAGCAAGAGCCTTAGCCAGTATCTGGAATACCAGGGGTGACAGGTGCAGGCCATCTCTGGCAAAGCATCGTGGTCTGTCGACCATGTCATCCCAGGCAGATAGATACTGGATCCTCTCAGAATGACACCAGAAGCTTAGCCATCATTATCCCCTCCTGATTGGGGATACATGTAAATAATGTGATCACATCTAGAGTTGCCAGGACCTCAATGCTTTTACTATTCTCTCCACTGGTTGCATTATATAGGTCCCTTAAAAATGTTCTGTATCCCTTAACACTACCTCAGATTCATACAAAACCTTTCTAAGTGGTTTATCCAGAAACCTGGAGATAGGCTCTGTCAAAAAGCCCCCACCCGCTACAATGGGTCTAAACGGAGGCCTCATGGGATGTTTATGTATTTTGGTAACCCGTGTATTTGGGGTATAAGTGGATTCTGCACTATAAAATAATCATACAGTTCCTTAGTGACAAATTCTAAATTCAGGCATTCTAATAAGCAGTTGTCAAGCCTGAGTTTCAAGTCATGCACCATTACTGCATCAACATTAACATAAGTGCTTAAATCACTAAGCATAATAGACATACTGTCATAATAATAAGTTGAATCAAGAACAACCGCTGGTCCCCCCCCATATCTGCTGGAGGAATAACAATATTTGTGTTACGTTGCATTTCTAACAAGGCTTGTCATTCACTTTTAGTTAAATTTTCTGAGCTACTGTGCCTGTTCAGTTCCCTGTGACTGAAAAGCTTATAAAAATCATTTTCACAGGCTAATAAGAAAACTTCAACAGCAGGAGGCAATGCTGGTACAAACATACTAGGTTTTCTAAATAATTTAACTTCATTGTTTTCACCATCATTACCAAACATTAATTTTAATGCTAGATTACGTGCAAAGAGATGAAACTCAACAAGCAGTTCTGTAATGTCAGCCCCAGTCGTGGGGATAAAAGTCAAACCTTTAGTCAGCAGCGACTCTTCTGCTGCTGTTAAACTGTAGCTGGAAATGTTCCAAACTAAACTTGTTCCAAACCTCACATTTTCTTGATGGTTCTGGTTTGGTTGGATGGCGGCGGCTCCTCCTCTGTAGTTGTCTAAATCATGAGATTTTTCTTCTGGTACTGCGATATGACAGAGGTAGTCCTGGAAAAAAAGAAGACGAAGATTCCAGTTGGGGCTGAAGTATTTTACGTCTCACAACTGAACCCACTTTCGCTGCCTTTGGTATCGGAAGTACATTTCTCAAACCTTGACACTCCCCTATCGGGGTGGAGTATTTACCTCCTTCACCTGGATTGGTCAGTTCATCTGTCACCGCTTGCTGACTAATGTGACTGGATGATAATACTTCCTGATTCAGTGTTCTATTCATTACACACTGATTATTCGGCCCTTCAGCTTCAGAAGTGCACGGATTTTTTGTTCCTGGTGAGTTTGCACCTAGGGCCAAGTAAAGACTTGTTTGGAAATATCATTAATGTCCCTTATCAGTTTCTTTCATTTTTGTTGTAGCAATCATTTTTCATATCCCACAACCTTTTCAATTAGGTCATTGGTATAAATATTTGCTGCTGCTTCACCCACTGCACTAGTGTTTTTGCTATTATCATACAGCTCACGTTCTATTGGCTGAAAAAAAGTCTATTAACAGTTTCAAATAAGCCCAACTGGTGTTTAAATTGATCTGTTGCCATTGAGCCAACAAAGAAGGATACATGTCACCATAATTAGGCATGTTAAGGACTCGTAAGCCTCTAGGTATAGCATTCATATTTAAACATGCCTCAAGGTGAAAACGTGGACACTGCTCAAATTTTATATAGGTAAAACTATTTGTATTTGTATTGTACAAGAAGATGGAATAATTGTAGTGCTTTGGCAAAACACACACTGACAAATGGCAACACATACATTTGTATTCCAAGTTTTACAAGTTGTGACTGAGAGTGTGTGTGAGGGGGATTTAGTAAACATTACAGAAAATTCAGAATTACAGTGGATTTTAAGGATATCAGTGCATAGGGGAATGGGTCTGAATGACCATGTACCCCTAAAACCAGTAAAAGGCAAAGAAAAGTAGATAAATGTCTTATTCTGCATTTTTGTGGTTTTACTTGCTATTCCTTTATGTGCTGTTTTAAGATGCTGTTGCTTTAAAATTAAATTCTTTGTGGATCAATTAGGATTCTGCATTGTTATGTTAATTGATAGTGAAATTTAGTATAAAAGAAGTTCATTTGCTTTACTTTCTTGTCTGATGAAGTGGTGAACACTGTGAAAGCGCTAACTTTTAATAAAACCTGTGGATTTTACAAAGGCCTTGCCTTTCTGCCTGTTACTAGCTGTGGTTTTGCTTGGAATTTTGCTTGGGTCTGCTGCTGGAATACACTCACTGCTTTTGTATTTTCTTGTTGCATGATTATAAACTCTTTATGTCTACAATGGCTAAAAGAATGGCAAAGGTGATGCCACACATGACAGATAAGGATCAATGTGATTTTGTGGAGGGAAAGTAAGTATTTGACAACATTACCATAACATTCATGATACCGACGGAAGCACAATGTAAGAAAATACTACTGCTGTTTGTGGGTCTTGATGCAGAGGAAGAATTTGACAGAGTAAGTGGGGACTTTATGACAGGGCTTATTCCCTGATAAAATTATAAAGTGGATTAGTAGGATATATGAGGGATCAGAGGCGAAAATTAAAGTGGATGGGTTCCTCTCTGATCATTTCTGTTTGAGCAGAGGAACCAGGCACGGGTGTCTTCTTTCCCCTTTGTTATTTGCATTATACTTAGAACCACAGGCAAAGAAAAGAAGGGACTCAGAATTTGAAAGATATAATTGGCAAGGTAGTCAAGAAAAGCTAGCTCTGTTTACAGATAATATTATTTTATACCTGACAAAACCAGAAAAGGACATTTCAGTGCTGTAGAACATTTTGAGGCAGTTTCTTATCTTTTCAGGATACAAAATGTATTTATTTATTTATTTTATTTGACATTTGTTAATTTGTTAATGAAGCTAAAGCAAAGGTAATACCTGTACATTATGTAACCACACACAAACTGGTTCAGCAATATCCATATTTATGGGGACATAACATGAAGTACTTAGGAGTTTGGATTAAAAAGGATTCTGTTACAGCAGCTAAAGATATGTGGCAAAAGACTAGACAAAAGACAATACAAAAACTGAGAAACTGGAAGTGCTGTTATATGGATTTGGATAGTAAGATAAACGTAGTTAAAATATTTTTAGTTCTATACACAGGTCAGGCATATTTTTATCAACCACAGGAGAAGTTAAGAAATAGCAATTAATAAAGAGCTGTAGGATTTTATCTGGGAGGGGAAGTCAGCAAGAGTCAAGTGGGATAAACTGATTCTTCCAAAAGAACAAGGCAGATTGGGATTACCTGATAGCAGAAACCTATAACTCAAAGTGGAAAGGAATAATAATGAAACGGGGAAGCTCAAGAAACAAAGCGACACTGGGATTTCTGATGCAGATATTTAAGGAGAAAAACAGTAATCCTACAGAATGTTATATAAGAAGCCCTAAAATCTCATTATCGAAATAATCCTTCCTGCTCATGCCTTAGAAGCAAACCTCCTTAAACAACACACACAACACACACTCCTAGACTGGTATACGTTAAGTACACTAGCCAGTCACAAAAATAGTGTAAACTACACTGTCTGCAAATGAATTTACTGTATCAAAATCCAGGTGTTTCCACTGTCGTAACATCTTAACCTATGTAATGTTTTCCTAATGCATTATCAATGTAAGCCTATACATTTGTAAATTGTAAAATGTATTATTACTATTATATTTGTAATACTTTTAAATCTTATGTTAAACTTTATCTCTTTTTGTAACACTATCTTTTATTGTAATACTCTGAGGAGCTTTTCTCCCCGGACCTCCACTGAAAAATGGGTCTTTGACCCAGTGGACCTTCCCGGTCAACAAATGCTAATAAATAAAAAAAATAATAAATATTCATAAAGTAGCAGAAAGTATTCTAAGAATTAAGCCAACACGGGAATGGAGAAAGGAGATTCTGCCAATATGGTGAAAGGAGAGTCTGCCAATAGGGATGACTATAATTAAGGATACAGGCAATAGGCAATAGGGGGCTGGAATTTATTGGAGCAAACTGGGAAAGGAACCAAGGTAATGAGAGCAAATAACTAGTGAGGGAAAGGTAATAGAATGGGAAGACACTAAGAATTTATTTGGACTGCTGGTTAGAGACTGCCTTCCCTAGCAAGGATTGATATCAGAGTCATACCTGTCAACTGTACCGAGTTCCTTGGTATTTCCCATTATTGGGGGTGAAATAATAGGGTCCCACGAATTCCCCAGTGGGCCCTTCAAATCCTGATCTTGTTTTGCTGCCCTTGGTCCTTGACATGTTTATAGTGTGAATCACTGTTCTTGACTCAGGTGACTGATCTTCTTCATTCCTTCATTCATTGTTTTTGAATACAAGAATGAATGATTTGTATTAAAACTGAGATTGTGTCATAGCCCTTGTCCTGTGCTGTCTATAGATGGGTGAGAGTAAGAGAGAGCTCAATCGTTATTATTTTACAATTGCTAAGCAGCTATTTAGCTAGTGTAAAAAAATAAATAAAATAAAAAAAGTGTAGGTGCATGTATGTCTATGTTTCTGTCTGCGTGTATGAGTGAATGTGTGTAAAAAAGCAGAAAAGTATGTGTGTGTTACAGATCGAGAGAGAGTGAGAGCGATCTTGTATGAGTGAATACGTATATGAAAGCAGAAGAGACTGTGTGTGTGTGTGTCTGTGTGTGTGTGTGTGTGTGTGTGTGTGTGTGTGTGTGTGTGTGTGAGAGTAAAGACTAAGAGGAAGCGTGCGATCCCCTGTCAGCAGTTAAGAGGTATGTGGTTGCATAAGGGGAGGGTTTTGTTATGGAACAAATAAAGTAGGGTTAGAGTGTGTGTGTGTGTGGAGAAAAAAAAGAAAAAATGTGAGAAAGTGTGTGAAATGGCCACTGTATGAAAACAAGAGTGTTACTTACCACTTAATTGGCAGTACCTTTCTTTTTTAAACAATAACTGCATCGAAAGATTGCAGTGTTCTGCATCAGCTTACTCAACCATCAAGATGTCACAGGTGCTTGTTTTTTCTGTACTAGACATTGCCACAGAAGAGCAAATCAAACAAGCATTTATTTCAATGACAGTTTTTGATTTTTTGATGCCATTTGTTCTGTATACTGTAGATCTTAAAATAAAATATGACTATTTTGCATATATTCCAGCCTCATGACTCAGTCACTGGTAAATACAGGTTTATGAGGACTTTTTTCACACACACACACACACCCACACACACACACACACACACACACACACACACACACACACACACACACACACAAACACACACAACATGCCTCCTTATCCCTACCTCTAAAAGATCACCACCAATGAACGTCTCATGTTTGCTTCTGAAAAAAACAAAAACAAAAAATAAATAATGGTTATAGTAATGCATGGAGGCTAGTTGCTCATAGACAGAACACTGCCTTCAAACAAGCTGCAGTGGCATTCTGTGCAAATCTCTGAGGTCTAACTGTGCAAAACGTTGACAAAAAAAATGACGATACTGTCCCAAGCTCCACTTATGCTATGGTTTGTGATGTGCAATGCTTGCAGCTAAGATTATGTCGATATGGTTTGTTTTCCTTTATATAAATATATGATTGTCTATGTCATAAATGATAATTTAACAAAGATATTTCTTGTTAAAAAAAAGAAAAAAAAACAACTGGAAGTGGGACCTTTAGAAAAAGGGTAGTAGCAAATTACATAGAAAAAATGGGAATTGTGAGAACAATACATACAGAATAATGTTTTGGAGAAGGAATGAGGTTTAAGGGAAGGCAGGAACTGAATGAGCTATGTAATGTCTGACTGACAATGACTGGACAGATTATAAGTGATATATACCGTTTTCAATTGAAAATATATCAATATGGTTTGATTTCATTTATATAAATGTATGATTGCCTAAGTCATAGGTGATAATTTAATAAAGATGGTTCTTGTTAAAAAAAGCAATCAAAATTACTGTTTTAATTTGCAAGCATTGTAGGAAAACAGACTAAAATAAAACACTGGTAAAAAGAACAAGCGCTCGGTCACAACTTTTAGCATAAAACAAATTTATTGTTCCGCTATTCGTCTGAAGACTTCATCTGAAATAACACTCGTATCAGTAAGATATATAGAACAGTTAAATATAATGGTACAAAGCAAAGGTAAAATGGCACTTATAAGTGTGGCTGTTGTCCACAGTGCCCTTATATTAAGGAGGGCAACATCTTATATTTAGATGCTAGGGATAAGTATATTAAAAGTAGAGGGTATGCTAATTGTAACACAAATGGAGTAGTTTGCATTGCCTTGTGCAATAAATGTCAAAATGGAAAGAAAGTTTAAGTTAAGAATTTACGAGCACAGTTATGACATTAAGAAAAATAATTCAACTAATGCTTTATACAAGCACACTTTGACTTGTGTAGATGCAGAGTTTTATTTTTTTATTGTTGAAATAGTGGAGTTGGATATTAGAGGTGGACCTTGGGAGACCAGATTGTAATATAGAGATCTGTATTGGCAGATTGTTTTTGAAGCCAACAGGTTCCCGGGCTTAAATGATATGGTCTCCCTGGCACTAGTACTAAAACTAAGAGCAGCTAAACTTTAATATGTATGCCCTTTGGCCAGTAGATGGCAGTGTTACATAGGTTTTTATGTAGCTGTTTAGTAAGACTAATATATTAGTATTTTTTAGAAAATTTTTAAAGTATTAAGTATGTGAATTTTAATAAATACTTATGAGATATTTTACACTGGTACAAGTTGTATACAGTTAGACATTTTGTGTACATTTTAGATATCTTTAGGAATTACATAAACAGTTTTCTTTTTGTGTGTATGGTTTTATGGTAACTGTCCTGTCCTTTGTATATTGCTTTAAGACTAATGTTTTAATTGATTTATTGGGTTGGTTCAATTATTTAAATATGGTCTGGGGTTTGGTATGCTCAAATCTGATGAAGTTTCTTTGTAAGACAAAAATGCAGTAAAACGTCAAGCGTTCTGATTTTTTACTGTTTTGGTGAATAAACTGTGGTTGTTACACTTTGGTTCGTTCCTCCTGGAGTGCTTTTTGCCTGGTTTACTGGTTTGAATTTTGGGCACTTTACCCACTGAATTTTTTGGCTAAGGTATGGAGAAATACCATGAGCATTTCAAATGTAAGATAAAACCTGGAAACATTAGAATACGGAACTCAAAATTTAGGGCAGAGGAAGTAATGTTAACTGCAGAATGCAACTTGACTCGAATGTTAGATAACAGGCAGGCATTATAAAAGACAAAGTAAAGAAACAGTGCTGAGTTTATGTGGCTATTCTTTACTGCCCTGAAAGTTTAAGCCAGATTCCAAAAATCTTGCTCTCAATGTAAATTACTCCAGTGGAAGCCTGCCCTGATTCGAAATGACTTGCTCTTGGTATAAGTGCAGCCTTATACCAGGGGCCAAATTGCAAAAGACTTGCTTTCAGTATAAGTCACTTACACTGAGTGCAAGTGTTTTGGAATTTGGCCCTGTTTATCTTATTAACAGACTAGACAGTCAGATTTTGACTCAGGTGACTGATCTTCTTCATTCCTTCATTCATTGTTTTTGAATACAAGAATGAATGATTTGTATTAAAACTGAGATTGTGTCATAGCCCTTGTCCTGTGCTGTCTATAGATGGGTGAGAGTAAGAGAGAGCTCAATCGTTATTATTTTACAATTGCTAAGCAGCTATTTAGCTAGTGTAAAAAAATAAATAAAATAAAAAAAGTGTAGGTGCATGTATGTCTATGTTTCTGTCTGCGTGTATGAGTGAATGTGTGTAAAAAAGCAGAAAATTATGTGTGTGTTACAGATCGAGAGAGAGTGAGAGCGATCTTGTATGAGTGAATACGTATATGAAAGCAGAAGAGACTGTGTGTGTGTCTGTGTGTGTGTGTGTGTGTGTGTGTGTGTGTGTGTGTGTGTGTGTGTGTGTGTGTGTGTGTGTGTGTGAGAGTAAAGACTAAGAGGAAGCGTGCGATCCCCTGTCAGCAGTTAAGAGGTATGTGGTTGCATAAGGGGAGGGTTTTGTTATGGAACAAATAAAGTAGGGTTAGAGTGTGTGTGTGTGTGGAGAAAAAAAAGAAAAAATGTGAGAAAGTGTGTGAAATGGCCACTGTATGAAAACAAGAGTGTTACTTACCACTTAATTGGCAGTACCTTTCTTTTTTAAACAATAACTGCATCGAAGATTGCAGTGTTCTGCATCAGCTTACTCAACCATCAAGATGTCACAGGTGCTTGTTTTTTCTGTACTAGACATTGCCACAGAAGAGCAAATCAAACAAGCATTTATTTCAATGACAGTTTTTGATTTTTTGATGCCATTTGTTCTGTATACTGTAGATCTTAAAATAAAATATGACTATTTTGCATATATTCCAGCCTCATGACTCAGTCACTGGTAAATACAGGTTTATGAGGACTTTTTCACACACACACACACACACACACACACACACACACACACACACACACACACACACACACACACACAAACACACACAACATGCCTCCTTATCCCTACCTCTAAAAGATCACCACCAATGAACGTCTCATGTTTGCTTCTGAAAAAAACAAAAACAAAAAATAAGTAATGGTTATAGTAATGCATGGAGGCTAGTTGCTCATAGACAGAACACTGCCTTCAAACAAGCTGCAGTGGCATTCTGTGCAAATCTCTGAGGTCTAACTGTGCAAAACGTTGACAAAAAATGACGATACTGTCCCAAGCTCCACTTATGCTATGGTTTGTGATGTGCAATGCTTGCAGCTAAGATTATGTCGATATGGTTTGTTTTCCTTTATATAAATATATGATTGTCTATGTCATAAATGATAATTTAACAAAGATATTTCTTGTTAAAAAAAAGAAAAAAAAACAACTGGAAGTGGGACCTTTAGAAAAAGGGTAGTAGCAAATTACATAGAAAAAATGGGAATTGTGAGAACAATACATACAGAATAATGTTTTGGAGAAGGAATGAGGTTTAAGGGAAGGCAGGAACTGAATGAGCTATGTAATGTCTGACTGACAATGACTGGACAGATTATAAGTGATATATACCGTTTTCAATTGAAAATATATCAATATGGTTTGATTTCATTTATATAAATGTATGATTGCCTAAGTCATAGGTGATAATTTAATAAAGATGGTTCTTGTTAAAAAAAGCAATCAAAATTACTGTTTTAATTTGCAAGCATTGTAGGAAAACAGACTAAAATAAAACACTGGTAAAAAGAACAAGCGCTCGGTCACAACTTTTAGCATAAAACAAATTTATTGTTCCGCTATTCGTCTGAAGACTTCATCTGAAATAACACTCGTATCAGTAAGATATATAGAACAGTTAAATATAATGGTACAAAGCAAAGGTAAAATGGCACTTATAAGTGTGGCTGTTGTCCACAGTGCCCTTATATTAAGGAGGGCAACATCTTATATTTAGATGCTAGGGATAAGTATATTAAAAGTAGAGGGTATGCTAATTGTAACACAAATGGAGTAGTTTGCATTGCCTTGTGCAATAAATGTCAAAATGGAAAGAAAGTTTAAGTTAAGAATTTACGAGCACAGTTATGACATTAAGAAAAATAATTCAACTAATGCTTTATACAAGCACACTTTGACTTGTGTAGATGCAGAGTTTTATTTTTTTATTGTTGAAATAGTGGAGTTGGATATTAGAGGTGGACCTTGGGAGACCAGATTGTAATATAGAGATCTGTATTGGCAGATTGTTTTTGAAGCCAACAGGTTCCCGGGCTTAAATGATATGGTCTCCCTGGCACTAGTACTAAAACTAAGAGCAGCTAAACTTTAATATGTATGCCCTTTGGCCAGTAGATGGCAGTGTTACATAGGTTTTATGTAGCTGTTTAGTAAGACTAATATATTAGTATTTTTTAGAAAATTTTTAAAGTATTAAGTATGTGAATTTTAATAAATACTTATGAGATATTTTACACTGGTACAAGTTGTGTACAGTTAGACATTTTGTGTACATTTTAGATATCTTTAGGAATTACATAAACAGTTTTCTTTTTGTGTGTATGGTTTTATGGTAACTGTCCTGTCCTTTGTATATTGCTTTAAGACTAATGTTTTAATTGATTTATTGGGTTGGTTCAATTATTTAAATATGGTCTGGGGTTTGGTATGCTCAAATCTGATGAAGTTTCTTTGTAAGACAAAAACGCAGTAAAACGTCAAGCGTTCTGATTTTTTACTGTTTTGGTGAATAAACTGTGGTTGTTACACTTTGGTTCGTTCCTCCTGGAGTGCTTTTGCCTGGTTTACTGGTTTGAATTTTGGGCACTTTACCCACTGAATTTTTTGGCTAAGGTATGGAGAAATACCATGAGCATTTCAAATGTAAGATAAAACCTGGAAACATTAGAATACGGAACTCAAAATTTAGGGCAGAGGAAGTAATGTTAACTGCAGAATGCAACTTGACTCGAATGTTAGATAACAGGCAGGCATTATAAAAGACAAAGTAAAGAAACAGTGCTGAGTTTATGTGGCTATTCTTTACTGCCCTGAAAGTTTAAGCCAGATTCCAAAAATCTTGCTCTCAATGTAAATTACTCCAGTGGAAGCCTGCCCTGATTCGAAATGACTTGCTCTTGGTATAAGTGCAGCCTTATACCAGGGGCCAAATTGCAAAAGACTTGCTTTCAGTATAAGTCACTTACACTGAGTGCAAGTGTTTTGGAATTTGGCCCTGTTTATCTTATTAACAGACTAGACAGTCAGATTTTGATTGTTTTTATGGGAAGCCAGTCTCTAAAAAATTAGCTTTGCAGCCATAAGAACAGACATAATAGTTTATGGCATTATGGCACCAAGAAGAATTAGCTTGAAGCTCAGATTTAAACCCAGATCACATAATGGCTTAAAAAAGAACAAAAACAAAATAGATAAAGCCATAAGAAGGCAAAGTAACTTGGAAAGATGGTTATAGACCTGTTAAAATGCAAACTACAGGTAAAAAAAAGGCAAATCCTGTCCTCACACCCTTAATAGATTGAGACAACAGTAATGACAGATTTCTGTACATTGAAAAATATGAGATACATTGTAGAGAAATTTCAGGCTTCTGTGCTGGGGCCTTTCCTGTTTGGTATCTACTTTCCTGAAGTAAAAGCCAATATCAAAGCACTCTGTCTGACTAAGTTTGAAGATGACATCAAACTAGGATCAGTTACTGAATACCCAAATGACTTAGCCATCCTGCAGGAAGGTTTGTACCAAATAAATAACTGATGCCAAAATCATGAACTCAAACTAAGCGCCAAAACATGCATTATCCATATCCTTTCAGAAGTCATCTATCCCAGGGAACTACCACATTAACAATAAACCTACTAAGAGATGACCCAGTTGTTCTGGATTTGGGAAATTATGTGAACAGTGACCTAACTGTTGACCAATGTGTGCCCATTGCTGAAAGAAGAGTCCTTCTATATTGCACAGCTTATAAACAAATGGATTGTAAGTAAATTGTAAGTAAGAAGTAAATAGTGTGGGAAGAAATAGCCAGGGGATTGTTATGGCTAGGCTTGTATAGGCCCTACGGCCGATAGCCTAGTACCAATCTATGAACCTATGAACCTATGATTGTGTCTAGGTCTAGGGATGTCATTGTCCCCTTTAATCAGCCATCTTTAGGCTAATAATTGAATACAATGTCCCCTTTGGCATGTATCTATCCAGAAGCATACAACTGGAACAAACACTTACAGATACCTTACTAAAAGGATACAAGGCCTAAACAACATGTCCTGCATGGACAAACTTGAGCTGTGTCTGGCATGCAAGGCATCCTCCAACCCAATACTGATGAACGTACTGTACAGCTGCACATCAGCAAGTCAAATGGCATCAGAAATACTCAGTCTAGGGATCTGAACCTCTGCTGCAACATCAACAGAACTATTTGGAGAGACAGACATATCTCACAGAGGATACTGCTGCTCTGGAACAGACTCCCCATCCACATAAAACAAAGTTCATCCCTCTCCATATTCAAGTGCAACTTGGATCTATGGATGGAAAACAGAAAATTTACCCCAGGGCTACCCCTTGTTCTACTAATGGACACACAGGCAACTCCTAAATGCTTTACCCCATGCATAGGTCCCCTCAAATTACCTATGGTACAATCCTAGTTATTCTCGTAAGAGGTAATATATAATTACACATGGTTTAGAAAGAGAGACAGTCACAAGATCACATACAAGAGCAGTCAACATGCAGCTCAGATAGACTTCCTCCTGGTAAAGAAAAGGCACTGGTGCAGAAACCATGATTGCAAAGTCATCCCCAGTGAAACAGTCGCCCCACACCATAGACCACTAGCTGCCACAATCAGCTGCAAGCAGTGGTCAGAGAAGGCTCTAAGATCAACAGAGACCAGGCTGAAGACCTGGAAGTTGATTGGAGAGAAAGTACAACAGTTCAAGGAATTACTCAGGGCTCTAGCACTCCAAGAAGAGGCAAAAATAGGTGGAGTTGAAGAAGAATGACAGCGCTTAAATACAGCATGTGTTAGAACTACAGAAAAGATATGTGGCCGAGCCAGGTATGGAAATAAGGTACATAAGGAAAGCTGGTGGTGGAATGCAGAAGTCCAGGAAGTCATCAAAAGACAAAATGAGTGCAGGAAGAAGTGGGAGACAGAAAAGACTGACCAGGCTAGGAAGGACTACTGGTTGGCTAACAAAGAAGCTAAGAAAGAAGTTGCAATAGCAAAGAATAGGGCATCGGAGGCACTCTACCAACTTCTGGAAAGTCACTCAGTAAGGGGCACAAAGAAACTATATTAGGTTGCAAGGCAATGACAGAAAGATAAATAAAATAGTCTGACACCCTTCAGAAGGGATGCCAGCAACAACCTGCTTACCAGCCCACAGGACATCAAAGGCAGATGGAAGGAGTATTGCAGCAACTTCTGAATGAAGAAAACCCAACAGAAGATGTACTGCTCCACAAATACCCTACAATAAGAGAAGAAGAGGAGCCCACCCTAGAAGAAGTAAGAACAGCAATAAGGAAGATGAAGTCAGGGAAAGCAGCAGGCACAGATGAGGTCACAGCAGATATGATAAAGATGCTGGGTGAGATAGGGGAGAAATGGCTCTTGAGGGTACTAATAGCAGTGTGGAGAGAAAGGCATATCCCAGATGACTGGAGAATAAGCATACTCATGCCAGTGTACAAGAACAAAGGGGACATCCACAACTGTAAGCAGTACAGAGGCATCAAACTCCTATCACACTGCATGAAAGTTCTGGAGAGGGTGATTGATACATGGATACGCAGAGTACTAGAATGTATGATGGGAGATAAGCAGTTTGGATTCAGATCAGGAAGCAGCACAACTGACCTGATGTTTGCATTGAGACAGATACCTGAGAAGAAGCTACACATGAGGAAAGAGTTCAACTGGGCATTCCTAGACTTGGAGAAAGCATATGACAAGGTCCCAAGAAAGCTGATCTGGGCAGTACTGCAGTGGTTTGAAGTCCTAGAAACATTGGTAGAATTAATACAGGCTATGTACAAGGACCAAATGACTCAAGTACGTACAGTGTTCAGCCTCACAGAGCGGTTCCCAGTGGGTATGGGTATACATCAGGGTTCAGCTCTGAGCCCACTGCTGTTCATACTGGTGATGGACTACATTAGCAAACAGGTTGGAGGGGACGGATCAACAAAGCTGCGGTATGCAGAAGATGTGGCAGTACAGGCAGACTCTGAGCTAGAACTTCAGCAAAGGATAGAGGAATGGAATGTAAATCTGAAGGCACATGGGATGAAGCTAAGCAGAGATAACACAGTAGTAATGGCAGCAAACTGGGGAAATCAGAAGAAGCTGAGAATACAGATAGAAGGGAAGATAGTGGAACAGGTAAACAGCTTCAAGTATCTGGAAGGGGTGGTTGAGAAGAAGGGAAGTCTAAATGAAGAGGTCAGAGCTAGAATCAGAGGGGCTGCAGCCAACTGGCATAGAGTGTCAGGTGTGGTTTATGACAGAAGAATGCCAAAGAAGCTGAAAAGTAAGGTGTGCAAGACAGTGCTGCGACCAGTACTACTGTATGGTACAGCAACCTGGGCAGTAAAGGCAGAACAGTTGAAGAAGCTAGAAGTGATGGAAATGAAGTGCCTGAGAAAGGTGGCAGAATGCACACTGTGGGACAGATGAAGAAATGAGGACGTAAGAACAGAAGCCAAACTAGCTCCAATTGCAGAAAAGATTAAAGAGAACAGATTACAGTGGTTTGGGCACATGTGTAGAAAAGGAGAAGACAATCTGGTGAGGGAGATTTGGGACAGACAGGAAGAAGGTAAGAGGAAACGAGGGTGTCCAGCAAAGAGGTGGATGGATTGTGTGAAAGAAGATCTGCGACAGTCAGGCATGAGTGCTGAAGAAGGCAGGAGTGTGGCACTGAATCGAGAGAGTTGGCAACCGTTAACACGATACCCAGACCCCATGTAGAAAAATGGGAAAAAGGGGGGATGATGACGATGACGATGATGATGAATGGGTAAGGCAATCAGTAACCAAATGGGATAGGTTAATTCGAGCACAGAAAGGGAAATTGGCTAGGCTTAAAATTGCTGCAAGGGCAGCTAGCCAAGTACTTACCCATGAACCTATGAAAGCTGGTGCAGGTGCAACATTAGCAGTAGGCAATTTGAAACTGTATGAAAAGATAACAAACTAGATCACAAGTAGACTTTTAGGTGTGGGCTCCCTGTAACAGATTGTAATAACGGAGCTATAGTCTTAGCATATTTTATTCTTCAAAAAGAATTTTAGAAATCTTTCTAAGACGCTTTCAGCCTTGAGTGACATTGTGTTTACTCAGTGCCGAGACAAACCATAATAAGTTGAGCTGCATCTCCACTACCACCACAGCTGAGCATACAACATTCCAGTGTGATCAGTGAAAATGCAGGATACTTAATAAAAAAGACTGTAAACTATTATGTGTTTGCAGCAATCATTCTGACTATTTTGACAAGGACTGAAATTTTTAATTACAGCTTCTGGACAGTAAATGACTTAGAAAAAAATGAATTTGTCAAAACTACTAATTTAACAGTTTGGCAATTACATAACTAATACACAATTACTTACCTACAATAATCCAGCATAATTAGAGCTGGAACCCAAAGTGACTTAAATGCCTCCTGCCCACAAATTAACATTAAAGCCGTAAACACTACTACCTAATCCTTCTACTCCTACAGCTATACTTGTGCAACAAAACTGGCAAATACTACCTAATCCTTCTACTCCTACAGCTATACTTGTGCAACAAAACTTGTAAATACTAGACAATCCTTCAACTCCTAAAACTATACTTGCTCAACAAAACATGTAAATATTGTAAATAGTGAGCACTAATTTCTATCTCTAATACATGTACTCAAAGCACCACTGCTATTTCTCCATCCCTGAATCATTCACTACAGGCAAATTCTATACAACCTTGACTCTCAGTTTAGGAATCTCAAAGAATTACTGCTTTATTATGCAAATGTAATAAGCATAACTTTAATGTAAAAAGCTAAATTTTAATCAATTTCAATATGAACTGTACTCTCGTACTGTCTTGTATTCCTTGCAATCATACTCTGTAAACTGTTTAATGCGTTCTAAAATCTTGATTGTGTTGAAATCCTGTATGTAATATATTTTTAATGCGTTCTTTCTCCCTCGGCCTCCACTGAAAATGGGCCATGTTGACCCAATGGACTTCCCCCGGTAATCAAACTGGAATAAATAAATAAATAAATAAATAACACAGATCTGTTTGTTTAGTCTTCTGTTTTTGGAAGAAATCTTTAAAATTATGTATTTTTCTAAAGGCTGCAAAATTAAAATTTCTTTTTACACAGAAATCTGTTCCAATGTATAAAGATGCAGGAGAACACTTTTTATGTGAAAGAAAGTTTGTTTTGTACCTTTAGACATGATATTTAAGCATGCACAGCAGCCCATTGGAATAACACATGCTATGCAATAGCAAGCAACTATCTGATCCAGGGAGCCTGACTTCAAAGTAAGAAGGAGCTGCTAGAAGTAACTGAGTAGATGGGGTTAACTTGAAATAGGGTAGTGATACACTGTGATAAGATCAACTTTGAGCACAACTATATTGTGAAATAAGTAATTGTTATAGACCAGTGCACAAATACCACTTAGGTGATCAAATTTCCACTGATCAAAGCTTGTGTAGCAGTTCATGCCTGACCAAAGGCACAGATGGTCAAACTCCCTCTACTGCCAATTGAAAGGTGTAAGGTTTTGGCAGTGTAAGATCACTGTACAGCAGGAACTGGACATATGCCCCTACCCTGCTGCTTGGAGTTGATAAATATAAACATGCCACCTGCATAAAAAAAAAAAATACTGGCTTGGGTTTTAATAAGTTAGTTGGTTTGGGTGTGTGTGCATGTTACTTTTGTGTTTTGTTATGTGGGAGTGTGGGAAAGTGGAGGTTTTGATTGCAGTTTATTTTTATTTGAATAAGCTTTGATTGAGTGTGCAGTTTTGTGGGCGTGTGTGGCATTATGTGATATGTTGTGCCTACAATCAGTTTTTCTGATCAGATATGAGGCAATCACTGCTGAGTTCAATAATTCAATAATACTGTAGAGCATGATAAATAGCTATCTTGCTTCCAACCATAACAAAGTCATACAATACCTTGCCCCACTTACAGGAAATACAATGAGAACAATACACGTTTGACAGACACAGTGCAAGACATACTACATACAGTAATGCATTTCAACATTCTCCAACAGTGACAAATAAATGCAGCACCTCTCCCCCCTTCTCCACACTTGTATACTTCACAATAACCTACTTCACAATAACCACAAAGGCACTGGGACAGACAAAATCTTTTGAGAATCCAAACTTAATAAATACAGACTCGTATAATGTAGTTCAACTTAATTTTCAAAAGTAAACAATGACTTAAACCAGTTTAACAACCAATAACTACACTGCCTCATAGTAATATAACTCAAGTGGTTTCTAACAATATCTCCTAAAGGATGCACATAGTGGCAGAAGTCACTCATATAACTTCAGAGTCTCCACCTTGCTCTGAAGTCACCAGCTGCCCCTAGTTAGCTTATTTAAAACCTGTGTAGCAAATCTACTTAATGCAGAGTAATGAAAAAGCAACACTAAACAGTGACTGCATCTGCTGACAACTTACTGTGACAGAGGTGGCTGCAGGACATCCCCTTGCAGTTTTTACTGTTCTCCAGTATTGCATGCTGACACTAATTTTACCTGGCCACCTCATGAAATGGTTAAATCATACCTCTCAACTTCTAAGTGCAAGAAATCTGGATATATCAAAAAATAATGGTGAGTAAAGTCCCAAAATCAGGAACAAAGTTTTAAATGTTGCTCTTATTAAGTTGCAGGAATAACTGAATTTGCATTAGCATGCTATTATTTAGTGACTTCGCTCCTCAAAGATTTGCTAGAAAATACAGATTTTAAGAGGCACACACCAAAAATGTGAGACAAAAATCTGAACATTCTACAAAATCTGGAAGGTAGAGAGGTATGGTTCAACTTAACGCATTAATAACAATGATACAAACATGATGACGAGCCACGCTCAGTAAAATGTGTTTTAAACTCTGCACAGCATAGCAGAATCCATACTGCAGTAAGTAATTCAATGTCAGCCCAACCATCTACTATGTTTACAATACAAAGTGACTTACATCCACTGAAAGTGCTGTAAGGTAGGTGTTACAAACTGACTTAAATCCACCAGGAGCGGCCTTAGGTCAACTGGTGCCCTAGGCAAAAGGGCTGCATGGTGCCCCCCCCACAACACCACCCAGTGCCCCCATGCTGGTCTACCTACACTAAATAAATATTAGAAAAGCGCCCCTACTAGAGCAGTGCCCTAGCCTGCCACCTAGTTGGCCTATGCTTAAGGCCGGCTATGAAATCCACTGAAAGTGCTGGAAGGAACCCTGCTGTTCATTTGCCTTTTATCCTGTTAGTAGTTTCCCAGTCTTCCACTAAATAATGACTAAAATAAAATATTTTTTATAATTTGTGAGTGGGAACATGAAATGGAATCTAGTCCTTCATTTTTACAATCCACTCTACATCCCACACTCCCACTGAGGACACACTTACACCTTCACCCACAGTGCTGATTTATCATTTTCTTCTGCTTGCAGGCCCATCTTTTCTCACTGGCATTGAACAATGAATAAAGTACAGTTGTGTACACCTACCATAAATGTAGATGTTCGAGTGTCTTCACTGTTGCAGTCATAACTGTAGGGTGCTCCTGCCGGCAGGCAGCCCGAGGTCGGCCAGAATCCCAAAGTCTGGGTCCGGCGTCAGCTGTATAAGCTAGTATCCTGACGTCAGTACGCCTTGGTACATAGCCCTCAGCCGACGCCATCTTCTCCAGCCTTTCTTGCCCTAGATGTCAGAATACTCCAATAAATCAAAAATGAATCCAACAAGGAAACACAAATACACCACAAAAAAGGAAAAGAGGGGATAGGAGGGAGGGAAACCCCGAATGCAACAGTGAAGACACTCGAACATCTACATTTATGGTAGGTGTACACAACTGTACTATGTTCTTCGTGTTTCACTGTTGCAGTCATAACTGTAGGGTGGAATCCCAAAGCAGTGTAGAGAGGGAGGAGGCTTTAGATAGAAGAAGGGGAGGCAAGAATACCCTGCAAGACAGCAGAGGCAAAGCCTGCCCTAGACTTAGAAAACAAAGGGAGATTGTAGTGCTTGGAAAAAGTATGCACTGAACTCCAGGTGGCAGCTTCCAAGATATCCTTGGTAGGTACTCCTCTGAGAAAAGCTGTAGAAGTAGCAGCTGCTCTAGTAGAATGACTTCTAATGGTTCCAGGAAACTGTTTACCATGATGAGTGTAACAAAATCTGATCCCATAAGCAATCCATTTGGAAATGGTTTGTTTAGAAATAGGTTTTCCAAGTGAACTGGAGGCAAAGGAAACAAACAGTTGGTTAGACTTTCTGAAATCTTTAGTCTTGTCCAAGTAAAATCTTAACTGTCTGTGCACATCCAATGAATGCAAAATCCTTTCCCCTTTATTTTGAGGATTTGGAAAGAAAGTAGGAAGGTGAATTGTCTGATTCAAGGCCACTTTCGAAATCACCTTAGGCATGAAAGTAGGATTGGTCCTCAAGGATACTCTGTCCTGATGGAAAATAAGGTAAGGTTCCACAGCCATAAGAGCTTGCAACTCTGAGACCCTTCTGGCAGAGGTCAAAGCTAACAAAAGAACAGTCTTCCAAGATAGAAACTTAATATCTGAAGATGCAGCAGGCTCAAAAGGAGGCAAAGTAAGTTTTTCTAAAACATAATTAAGATCCCAGGCAGGGACCGGAGGGGTCCTTGGAGGCCGCAAATTCTTAGCCCCCCTCAAAAACTGCTTCACCAAAGGATGTGAAAAAACAGGAGGATCAGAACTGAAATGCGCAGAGATAGCAGAAGCATGAATCTTAATGGAAGAAAATGAAAGTCCCTTAGATAAAAGCTCCGAAAGGTAAAGCAAAATAGAGGAGAGATCAGGAACCTGAGGATCAGAACCTCGGTCCTGCATCCAAATAGAAAACCTCTTCCATTTAGAGGCATAAGATTTCCTAGTGCTAGGCCGTCTAGCTTCCAAAAGAACATCCAAAACTTGTTTGGGAAGACTAGAGGCAATCAAATTCCTTTGAAGAGCCAAGCTGCCAAGCAAAGGGTCTTGAGGTTGGAATGTAGTAACTGACCCTGATGCTGGGACAGAAGCAAAGGGTTCAGTGGAAGAATCCAAGGAGGCCCTGAGAACAGGAGCTTTAGAGTCGGATACCAAACCTGTCGAGGCCAATTTGGAGCAATCAAGATGAGGAACTTGGGCTTGTCCTGCTTTATCTTCAGTAGTACCCGAGGCAGTAGAGGAAGAGGAGGGAAGGCATATGCAGACAGACTTCTCCAACTGAAAGACAGGGCATCCACTCTCCATGCTGTTTTGTGGAAGGACCTGGTGCAAAAGCGAGGCAGCTGATGATTGAGATGGGATGCGAACAGATCTATCTGGGGACATCCCCAAACTGCAGTAATCCTTTTGAACAAGTTGGTGTCTAGCATCCATTCGTGAGGATCTGAAATGTTTCTGCTCAGGCTGTCTGCTAAAAGATTTTGTTTTCCTGGAATGAATTGAGCCTGGAGATGCAGATACAAATTTAGAGCTGTGTCCCATAAACTCATAGCCAGTCTGCAAAGGGGGTAAGAATGAGATCCCCCCTGCTTGTTGATGTACCACATGACCGTGGTGTTGTCTGTGCAATTAGCAGAGGCCCTGGTTGTAAAAGGTGCTTGAAGGCCAAAGGGCATTTTGAACTGCCAACATCTCCTTCAGATTGATGTGCCAGTGAAGATGGTCCTTTGTCCAGGTTCCTTGCTGGCAATTGTCTAGAAAATGTGCTCCCTAAGCATAATCCGAGGCGTCCGTGGTTAGGATTTGAGTAGGTTGAGGGAGACGAAAAGGTTTTCCTTCGTTTAAAATGCATGCCCTGGACCACCAGAGGAACTCCTTCTGGAGGCAGGGGATCAGAGGAATCAGAATATCCAGATCGTGATAATGCTGTGACCATACACTTTTCAGATACCATTGAAGCTTTCTCATGTGAAGCCTTGCGTTTGGAATCAAGAGAATGCAGGAAGCCATGTAGCCCAGAGCCTGCAGGAATTTCCTTGCAGTGAGCTGAGATAGAGTTGCCAAGGTGTTGAAAGTAGAAGCCAGCTGAGTTTGTTTTTCTGGAGTGAGACAGGCCCTTTGTAAGGTTGTGTTTAAGAGGGCTCCCAAGAATACCATTTGTTGAGAAGGGATCAAATGTGACTTTTTTATGTTCACTGAGAATCCCAGTAAGAGGAGAAGACGTTGAACGAAGTCTAGGTGTTGAAGCAGAAGATCTTTGCTGTCTGCCTGAATAAGGCAGTCGTCCAAATAGGGGTAAATCTGAATCCCCTGAAGTCTGCAGTAAGCCAGGCACTTGGTGAAGACTCTGGGCGCAGTAGATAAACCAAAGGGCAGAACAGAGAATTGAAAGTGCCTCGAACCTGCCTTGAACCTGAGGAATTTCCTGCGGTCTTGTCTGATAGGGATATGCAAATAGGCTTCCTTTAAGTCCAATGTCACCATCCAGGCGTCCTGAGAGAGCATTGGAAGTAACTGTTGCAGAGTGAGCATCTTGAACTTTGGAATTTCCAAAAAGGTATTTAACACAGAAAGGTCCAGAATAGGTCTCCAAGAGTTTTGTTTTCTGGGAACCAGAAACAGCCTTGAATAAAATCCTTTTCCCATTTCCAAGAGTGGAACAGGCTCTATGGCTCTCATGGCCAGAAGAGCATCCACTTGAGTTAAGGCCTCTGACCATTGAAGTTTTGGCAGATCTGGCCAACCGTGAGTCCTTGGCAAAGTGTGAAAGTGGAACTTGTAACCTTTTAAAATCACATCCAATACCCATTTGTCCTGGGTAATATGAGTCCAATTCCTGTAAAAAAGAGACAGTTTTCCTCCGAGAGGGGTGTCCAGGTAAAGAGGTCCTGAAGCCCAACCGAGAGAGTCATTGAGTTTGTTTTCTTTGAGATTGGGATCTGTCTTCTCCCCTTCTAGGTAAAGAAGCAGTCCATTGTCTAGATCTGTACGAGGTCTGGCCTTGACCACGGCCTCTGGAGCGTCTATATCTTCCCCTTTGAGGCCTGTCAGACGTGGGAAAGGACCAATTTTTAGTGGGCCAATTCCTGGAAAATCTAGGAGGCTGAACCTGCAAGAAATCTTTTACAGTCTGCATGGACTTTGCCTTTTCTTCCATCTTTTTAATAACTTCCTCAGCCTTAGAACCAAAAAGAACATCATGTTGAACAGGGGCATCTAATAACTTAGCCTTAACCTGTTCAGGCAAACTTTGTTCACGAAGCCAGGCATGTCTCCTAATCACAGTACCAGAGGCAGCAGCCCTGCAGGAAGCATCCAAGGCATCAAAACCACAATGTAAGCTATGCTTGTTAACCTGTTCAGTAGCATGCAAAACATCCTGAAGTTCCTTATCCTCTGCACAAGCAGGTACGGAAGCAAGCTTTTGCTTTAAAACAGACAAAAGAAATTGCTGGTATTTAAACATATGAAACTGGCAATTTAATGCCCTTACAGAAAGGGTAGCAGAAGTATATACCTTTTGCCCCACCTGTCTAAAGCACGAGAATCCTTCTCAGAGGGAATAGGATTTTTAGAAGTAGCAACCTTAGCAGCCTTAGAACCCTGAGAAATAGTTTCAGGGTCTGCAGAAGGATTTTAAATAGAAATAAATGAGAGTCAGGAACCCTATAAAATCTATCAGGCTTAGAAGGAGCAGGAGGCATGGAATCAGGATTCAAATTAGCCTCAGAAAAGCATCATGCTCAATGTCCAAAACAGGAGGGATAGCTAAAGGCCTATGCTGAGGAAGAAGAAGAAATTCTCTAAGCCTCTTTTTGGAAGCAGAATATTCCTGTCCTTCCCAATGAAAATGTTCCCTCATCTCATGCAAGGTTTCCCCAAAGAAAAATCCTCAGGCGGAGAGGCCGAGGGCAAAGATTCCTCAGCATCCGAATCCTCATAAGGGGAAGGAATAGTCCTGATCAGAGGAAGAAACAGAAGAGACAGAGGCCTGGTCAGAAGAATCCAGAGTAACATCCTGTCGAGGCCTTTTCTCAGGAGGGGGGTGAGAACCCCTAATCATTGTAAGCAAGTCTTCAGCCATCCTCAATAATTGTTTTTGTGTCTTGGGAGTGGATTCAGAAGCAGCTTGAGCTGAAACTTTAGACTTAGAAGGAGTCTTTGTCTTTGCCTTTGCCTTTGAAATAGTAATGTGAGTAGGCCTGAAAACCCCCTCAGAAGCCGGTACCTGCACAGCGGTTCCGGACCCATCTGAAGGAGCGACGTCCGAAGGTCCTGCAGCAGTTAAAATAGTGGGCTTTGATGGCTCCCCATGGAGTCCGTATCGGCCATCGGTTCAGAAGCGGCAGACGACAGGGGCTGCAAAAGCGCCTCACTGACGACAGCCGAACCGGACGCTGGCTCCAGCTGCAACGAGTCCTGTTTGGACCTCGGAGGCCTGTCTTTATCTTTGTGCTTCTTTTGAACTCCGGTAGTATCTGACGACATTCTGTAATTGAAGCGTCTGCCAAAATAATTTAAAACCCAGTCGTACCTGCGTTTGATAGTACGAGAGTTGAACCTGGCACAGAATCGACAACAAGAAACGTCGTGGTCAGGGCCTAAGCAAGGTAGACAGTAAGAGTGGAAATCTTTATGAGGTATTTGTTTCCCACACGCTATACAATTATTAACTTTTTCTGACATCGGAGGAACAAGAAAAGATTCCCAACGGGTACTTAGCTTTGAGAAGAGAAGTAACAACTTCGGACCGACAACAACCAAGAATGCTGTTCGAAAATCGCCAACCAACGTTTTGCGAGCTGCTTTCCACCGCACGGCAAGAAAGACTGGAGAAGATGGCGTCGGCTGAGGGCTATGTACCAAGGCGTACTGACGTCAGGATACTAGCTTATACAGCCGACGCCGGACCCAGACTTTGAGATTCTGGCCGACCTCGGGCTGCCTGCCGGCAGGAGCACCCTACAGTTATGACTGCAACAGTGAAACACGAAGAACATCATAACTGTTACAGTTTATTCCCCAGTTAAATGAAGCAAACATGCATTTCAAACAATATCCATAACTTGATGATCCATTTTTCAAAAATTTCACAACATCAGCTCTGTACTGCCTACGTCATGAAGTATGTCAGTGACTTTATATACTCTTTCTGAAAATATGATTTCAGTCGCTGTATAAAATTACCCTTTGAGCATCATTTAAGTAGGTTTCGTCGGTGTAGTTTAAGGAGTCGTCCTATAAGATAAGTATGTCTAAAACTTTCAACAAAAGAAATGAAAAGTGAAAAATGTAGGAAGGCACACGCCTTTTAGTAAATGTTCAGTCATTACTTTCAGTTTCTGGTAAAATGCTATAAAATGGACAAACATCCACATTTTTCTGAAAACCATAATGAAAAAATAAAAGACACTCATCTGTAGATCAGGGAGAAGTGCATTTTTTTAAATGTCACCTCTACGTCTCAAGTTTGCATTAAGTTCTTTCTTTCAAGGCTTCAGAGAACATATAGATTCACAGCTGCTTTATTCATGTTGAATTCTTTCTTTTTTAGCACCTTTATTAACTTCACAAATTGCAAAGTGACATAGGTTCACACACTGTTGTAAAAAGACAAACTTTACATACATTATACATATATGGTGTATTATTTAAAAATGAGTATTCAATTTAACATTAATTATATTGCTCAAGTATTGCCTTCCATGAAATTTCAGTCATCCTTGAAATTATCATTCTACATGTATTGTTTTCAGAGATTTAACTCATTTGTATGTAGTTTGCTCCATCTCTTTTCCAAAGATCTCAGCTCCAATTTCCCTATCTCCTCCACAACATTCAATAATTCTGTTACAGTGGGTTTACCTTTTAATTTCAATTTTCTAGTAATTTCTTTCTGGCAGCCAGCATTTATTTATTTGATAGGCCATGGTGGTGCAGCGGTTAGTGTTGTCGCCTCACAGCAAAAGGTTCTCCCGTTCGATTCTCGGCTGGAACTCCTTCTGTGTGGAGTCTGTATGCTCTCCTCATGGTCGAGTGATGTATAAAGACATGCAGGAAGGTGCGTGCGTGAATGGGTGTGCCTCTTTAAAGGTTGGCCGTCGGAGTGGCAACTCAGCACCATAAAAATCCACTGCCAATCATTAGCGGATCGGAGTTCCGCTGTAGCAACCCCTAACTGGGAAAGGCCGA
>NC_056737.1:177207841-177337841 GCF_019279795.1 Protopterus annectens | reverse complement strand
AATGGTCTTCTAGACCACCAGTACTGCATTCTCCAACATATCGGCTTTATACTTGTTATCTCTCTTGTATTTAACTAGTCTATGTGTAAATGTGCCTAATGTGCTAGAGCCTTTCACAAAGATGGGAAATGTGTTCCATATGTTTGGTATGAATTGCATCACAAAACTACCTGTTTTAATTGTTCTGTTATTAACTATAACATATTATACCATGACCCCCCCCAAAACGTGCACGCTGATTGGCCAGCGTGCCCGTTGTAAATCGAGTTATACTAATGGAAAAGGTCCGTCGCCGGACTTTTTCCATTAGTATAACTCGATTTAAAGCACTGTCTAGCTATGTTAACTGGGTTTAACATAGCGAGACAGCTTTAAAATAAGCAACAGAGATCTCCGTTGCTTATTTTAAAGCTGTCTCGCTACGTTAAACCCATTTAACATAGCAGACAGTGTTTAAAGCAACGAGAAAGCAAGATCTCCGTTGCTTTTTTGAATGTTCGCTATGTTAAATGAGTTTAACATAGCGAGACAGTTTAAAATAAGCAACGGACATCTCCGTTGCTTATTTCAATTGTCTCGCTATGTTAAACTCATTTAACATAGCGAACACTAAAAAGCAACGGAGATCTTGCTTTCTCCGTTGCTTTACAACTCTGATGTACTGCGCAGGCGCGCAGTACATCAGAACTGCCGCAGATGCCAGACATCTGCGGAAGGGCAGCAAACAGGCATTATACTATGCCATTATTTAAGAAAAGTAATAGTTTCTTTTCTTAAATAATGTCATGGTATAATAGCAATAACCCACTTCTGGGTGTGGGTAATGGTAAAATTACCCTCGGTTGGCTTTGTTTGGTCCTCGGGCTTCGCCCTCGGGACCAAACCACGCCAACCGTGGGTAAATTTAGCATTACCCACACCCAGGCGCGGGTTATTGCTATAATATACTCCTCTGTTTCTTAGTCATGGGTGTGGTTGAGTTATAGTCAACCAATTCCATTCTTTAGCTCATCATTCATTGTGTCTTAAAAGCCAAGCATATCTTCCCCCTTTCTAAAGAGATACTGTGACTTTAATCTGTGAAAATCTGACACATTCCTCATATTGTTTACTCTTTTAGTGTAATATCTTTGGACAGTTTCTAAGGCTGTGATTTCAGACACAGATAGCCAGTTTATTACCTGTCTTATATACTGATTAACTCTGCTCTAGCCAGGCAATGTATTATATAAACATGTTTCAAACTGTCAAATACCTTAGATAAGTCAAGATATATCACAGCAGTTTCTCCCCTGATCTTTAAGGAAAGAGACCTTATCACAGTATTTTATCTGTGGATGAAAGTGGTGACTTCTCTCTTAAGAAGCCAAGACTTAACTCATTCACTCCAATGGTGCTCAGGAAGTTTGCAGTGTAACTGTCAATGGGCGGAGCCTAAGCTTTTGACAAAATCAAATTATGTCCTCACATTTCAAACAAATATCATATCTCTGGAACCATAGGGGTTATGAAAGAAATATAAATGGCAAACTCTTCAGCACAAACTATTTTTTTAGTGGTAGTAATCTTTACGTTCTAGGTCTTAAACAAAATGTTATAAGTCACAGTAAACACAGTAACTATTACATTTGTAAGATTCTATAAACAACTTACAATATCTCAGCAACCACTCAAGTTACGCACATACTTTCGGCATTTTACTCACCTAGCCGAGAGCTTTCATATGAGGCTAAGGAGTTCTGAATGCGTTACTTGGCTGTTCAGATATTTAGAAAAATGTGAAAATGATATCTATATAAATTCATTTCATAAAAACAACAATTAATATCTATTTACCTGCAGTAGACAAAGGTCAAATATTAATGCAGTTGAGTTTACCATTGTGTAAGCTTTAAGATGAAATATGTTAAAACCTTGTACATAGCATGGTTTTAGAATTACTGATGCAAATATGAACAAGCAGTATTTGATGCCTAGAGGCATCAGTAGGAGTTAACTGCAGATGCACCTGGAGGTATGTCTCGGATGTAATGAGTTAAACCATAATTGTGACTTCCAAGATGGCCACACATTGAGTTGTTGTGTCTTTCTGCTTTTCCCGGTTAGGGGTCGCCACAGTGGAACTCTGGTCCGCTAATGATTGGCAGTAGATTTTTACATGCTGGCTTGCCGGGCCTAACGCACAACCTTCAACGAAGGAATGCCCATTCACGGATGTCGCCACACAGATGGCTCTCTAACTGAGAATCGAAGGGCAATGTCTAACTGTGAGGAGACAATGCAGCCACAGCACCACAATAGCTTAATTTCAGCTCTCCCAGTGTGAAAACAAAAACTCAGAAGAGAGAGCTAGTAAACTCATTTTTGGGGTAAATTTCAATAACTGGCAAGTAACAGCACTGCCTGGATGCCAGCAAAAAAAAAAAAAAAACAAATTCAGAGAACCTCAAAGAAAATCAACCACAAAAGGTGAGGAAAAAACACTGACTGGGAAGAATTCTGCAGTTCAGCAAAAACCAATGCAAGCTCCAGCTTTTGTGCAAGACATGACTTCCAGTAACCTAGAAGAAAAAATAAGTCAAATGTATTCAGAGGTGATTAAAATAAATGAAACACTGATGGAGTATATCAACTCAAATAATAATAGGCTAGATAAAATGGAAGAAGCTTTAAACAGATACTCAGATGAGATAAGAAGACTGCAAAAATTGGAGATCGAAATGAAAAGGCTGGCTGAATATGAGACTGCTCAATAAGAGCTGTTTCAAAAAATAATAGCAATAGAAAACAGAGCATGCAGGGAAAATCTGAGATTATCTGTTGTACCTGAGAAGCTGGAAGGAACAGACTGCATTAATTTTATGAAGGCACAATTAAGCAACTGGATTGGTAATCCACAGTAGGAGTTGTTAATTGAAATGGCACACGGTGTGGTTGCACCACACCTGGCTATGAGAAAGCAAACTAGACCTTTGGTAGTAAAGATGCAATTCTACCAGCAGCAGCAGAAGGAGTTGATTCTATCAAAACTGTGTCAGAAGGACAAAATACTAAAACAGGGAGGTACTAGAGTATTTGTGGAAAATGATGACTCACTGTACACCAGGCAGAAGATGAGTAAATTTATTTCAATAATCGGGGAATGTTGAAAGGCAGACATGAGATTCAAATTGCTGTATCCAGCAATCTTCAGAATATTCTTTCCTGGTGGGATAAAATAATTTTTTGATGCAGAACATTCAAAGGAGGAAATGCAAAAGTTTGTCCAACAAAAAGTAAGCTGTGAAACAGAAGGAGATTCTACTTCTTGTTCTTCTGGCAATAAAGACCACAGACAGACTATGCCACTGAAACTTTTTCAAGTGTTTAAATGCAAAATGCTTCAGAGACAAAAAAAAACACAAGAGTTGACTAGAAGAGCCGAGAATATGTTGGAAAGGAAGCAGAGACTGAATTTGGGATATGGAGATAAACAGGAATAAAACCAGCAACTCAGAAATTGACAAATAAATGTTGGATTATAAAGCATTACTTATATTTGTGAAACATGATAGAAAAAGAAAACCTGGAAATATTGGACATTTTCACTTTGTTAAACTTGTAGGGGACTCTAAAGCATATGCCCTATGTTATGTCCCCACTCTGGGCCAGTAATCAAACAACCTGAATCTTACCACTGGCACTGGAGAGGGACTTTGAACAAAAATGGATGCACCCAGTATTTCCAGATGCAGCTCTCTGCATCAAGTATAATTTCCCTTAAGAGCACACAGGGAACACAGTCCGGAATCCAGATTTCTGTGTCTCCCTCCAGGTCCCCAATAAGACTCCCCACTAACACAGCTATAGGGTTAAGACCTCAGCCGAGTGTCCAAGCCACGTTCTCCAGCACCCTCTCTGGGAAACCAGTGCTTTGTGTCCCTGCTCCAAACAACTGAAACACACAGTCATTGAGATTTGATTTTCACAAACACACACACACACACACACACACGCACACACATGCGCACACACACACACACACACACACACACACACACACACACACACACACACACACACACACACACACACACACACACACACACACACACACACACACCTGGGAAAGGCTAGCACAGATTTACTAGCTATGCCCCTACTGCCCAGACTATAAGGTAGTTTCACCACCACCATAAACTCCAAAGCCAGCTACTCTAAGGCTCTTACAAAGGTACCCAATTATACTGAGTGAAATTAATATTAATACAATTGGTAGCTTAACCAACAACAAGGCTTTCAGGAGCAGCAGGAGCTGTCACCAAATACATATAAGTACTCTCAGAGATTAAAGTATTCTCTAAAAGACCAGCCACAATGAAAAGTTTAAACATATTTAATAACAAATAGGAAAAGAACATGAAAATACTAAATATCTTACAGTAAACACCAGAGTTTCAATCACTGGAAATATTAAAATAACACAGACAAATAGATTCATACAGACACAGAAAAACAGTACTTAACTAATCTCACTATACTTTCCTGACTGATCTAAAGAATTACTATTCCCCTGGTTACTTAATGGAGCAAGGTAAGATGAAGTATGGGAGAGATCCTTCTTTGTCAGGTTACAAAAACAGAGTGCTCTAAGACTTCAGTCTTACCTAGTATTAAACCATTATTTTTGTCCTAGATTACAGAATGGCATCACATACATTTGGTCATCTGACATCTGGTTCCCATGCTACCCCACTTGGCTAGAAGCTGTCAAGATTTAGAACATATGTGTCAATAATACACACACACACAGAGCCTTGCTAAGATCTGCTGCAGTTTCTGGAAGTTGTAAAACAATTTCAAACCTCCACCGTTATAGTGTAGCAATTATCTCACTTCAAAGACAATAGAGAAAGCTTCCTAGTACAGACTTATTGTCTCTGGCTGCACTGAGAACTGTAAAATACAATCTTTGTGGCCTAAATTAAGTAATTTAATTTCTTACTATTTTTCAAAGTCAGGTGGATTGAGATTAACTTCTTCACTTCCAGTATCTCTGTTACAATATATGCATTTCAACAGTTACAATAATACATGTACATTTTTTCCTCTGTCCAGCAGGACACACTGTTGATACATTTTTAACACAAGCAACTTTACAAATACATTTTCAACATAAACATTTGTGCAAATCAGTCTGATGTTCAAATAACATATAATTCTTTACTAAATTCTAGCTACCTGTACTGGCATATGTTACACATTCATGGCCCTACTTCTCCTGGCATAGCTGGTAATACCTTACATTGTCACACCCTATTTTGTGTCATTAATATCCGGAGGAACACTTTGAAGAGGGAAAGAAGAAGGAAAGGCTAAAAAGTAAGTAAAACAAACTTTTGTTCTTAACAGTAATATTTGTATAGTGCATGACATCTGCATGTTATAAAGTCTTTTCAGTTATTTTCATCCCGCCCCCACCTGAGATAAAAAAGACCACAGTGAAGAACTTCTCAAAAGCCGACTTCACACTTCTAAAGACTAGTGTGGTCTCCTTTAAGGCCCCCGAGCCGGCGCAAAACACTACTCAAGCCGCTGAATCACTTACAAATGCCTTCTACCAGCACCTACAGGACTGCATGGATCAGGCAATCCCAAACAAAACAAAGACTCTTTGTACCAAAGGCAAGCGTCCAGTCTGGTGGACCCCAGCCATAAACAAGCTCTACAACAAAAGGAGGAAGCTACTACAAGATAGAGCAAAATCCTTAAAAGGTAAGACACCTTTGATCATTTTAAGTAAAAAACTAAGAGCTCTCATAAAATCATCCAAGGCAAATTTTGAGAGAAAAATCACTAAGGACTCAAAAGACAATCATAAGGCCTTCTTTAGCTATGTTAGAAACCTGGGAGGAAACTCCCAGATATGCTCAGAATTAGCTCAAAATGATGTGAAAATTACTGAACCTACAGACATTGCCAACATACTGGCTGACAGGTTCAGTGCAAACTCCCCCAAAAGGAGAGATATCTATACCAGAGGATTGTAGCCCCCCAAACATCTCTAATGCCCAGGTGAGAACTGCTCTCTCCAAGGCGAAAAACACAGCATCCATGGGACCGGATGGTGTCCCCGGCTGTGTGCTCCATGAACTCAATGAGGAATTAAACCCGCAGTTAGGACAGCTGTTTAATCTTAGCCTCACCTCAGGATACGTACCCAAGGAGTGGCGCACGGCAACTGTGGTCCCACTTCACAAAGGCGGTGCCTCCACCGACCCTAGAAATTACCATCCCATCAGCTTGACAAGCCTGATCTGCAAAGCTATGGAGAGGATCATAATGGAACTCATAAATAAAGACATAGGGAACTTGCAGACTTTGGATCCAACCCAGTTTGGCTTTGTCAAAGGCAGATCATGCCTTTTAAACTTGGTTGACTTTTTCGAAACAGTCACCAAGGCCATTGATGAGGGAAAGGCAGTCCATACAGCCTACCTCGACCTGGCAAAGGCTTTCGACACAATACCCCACTCAGGTATCATTGAAAAACTCATCAGCTTAAATGTAAACCCATACATCACAAGATGGGTTGCAAACTGGCTAAGTGACAGAACCCACAGAGTCAGAGTTGCTGGCGCCATGTCAGACTCAAAGCCTGTCACAAGTGGTGTCCCACAGGGCTCAGTCCTGGGCCCACTCTTGTTCGGCATCTACTTTTCAGAAGTACAAGCAAACACAGGAGGGTTATGGCTGACCAAGTTTGCAGATGACTGCAAACTGCATAGTCGAGAACACATCTGACACAGATATCCTTCAGAAGGGTCTCACAGAAACGGATAACTGGTGCCAGAGCCATGGCCTAAAGTTAAACACCAAGAAATGCATAGTCATACCCTTCGGGAAAAACAAGGTTACCCCTAGCTACCATATAGGTGACAATCCACTGAGCACAGAAGAGGTTATCAGGGATCTGGGGACCCAGGTTGACAGTAACCTTTCGTTTGACACTCACATTGCTAAAGTAGTTAGGAAGACCTTCTACATTGCCCACCTGATCATGAAGGGATTCACATCTAGATCAAGAGAGGTCATCGTCCCCCTGTACTCATCACTCATCAGACCAATGATTGAGTACAATGCCCCATTCGGAATGTATCTGACCCGACACCTTCAGCAGCTGGAAAGGCCCCAAAAGTTCCTCACCAAAAGGATAAAGGGTCTCAAAAATATGTCTTATGCTGTCCGACTGAAAGAACTCCAGCTCTATTCAGTCGCCACGCTTGCTCAGAGGTGACCTGTGCCTGACATACAAGGCCATGTCAAACCCAGATTTGATGAACATGCTTCACCTCAAAAAATCTAGATCCCTCAGAACTACAAGGGCGGGAGACTTAAACCTTGACACAGTTATTAATAGGATGTGCTGGAGGGACAGATTCATCACCCAGAGACTCCCTATGCTGTGGAACAAAATCCCGGTACATGTGAGGCAGAGCACCTCGCTGGCCCTGTTCAAAAGAAATCTTGACCAATGGATGGGAGATCGTAGATATACCCCAGGGATTACCTCAGTGTCACTGCTTGACAGAGGCACAGCAAAATAATGGGCATAGTTTCCTTCAAACTAAAGGGGTGGCGAAAGCCACAAAACTCTGGGCTAGGCTTATAAATGCCCTTGGGCAGATAGCCTAGTATGAACCTATGAACCTATGAACCTATACTGGAGATACTAACATAAACAGGTGCCCTTGTTTTTCCTTCTTTTCTCTTTCTCCTTTTCCAGTTTTAAGAAATGTAGCACTGCAATGTTAAAAAAAAAGAAAGAAAAAAGAAAAAATGCCTGTTAAAAAGAATATGATACAAGAAAAATGATGTGTGTGCTTTTTCTCATTTTTGCATAGGGGACTGACTGGATTAGGGTTCTTGACTTTATCTTGAAAAAAGTTTTAAAAGAACGCAAATAAATAAAAAAGAACATTGAACATAATAAAGCTCTCTTCTAGCAAATAAATAAATACATTTTGTAGAAGCATATCTGTATATAGTTCTCATTTCTCAATGGAGACAACCTGATAAAGATAAAATAAAATATATTATAAAAATAAAAATGCAATACTTCTTTCTTTTAATGACTTTCTTTAAAAGGCTAGGAGATAATGTTTTCTGAAAGCATTCAAGTATTTTCTCCTTCTGGGACAGCAATAAAGATAAGACTAACCCAGACAGCATTTAGAAGAAGCACAGGCTGTGCCATGTGTCTTAGCGTGGATAACCTTCCTTTTGGTTTACCCAAGTCACTGAATGTGGCTGACAGTTTGGGACAACTGGGAATGCCACATATTGGTGAGCAGTGGTGTGGGTATTAATTGAACTTCTGTAGCCTGTAAAAGTTGTCACTGAAGGTGGGTGTACTCTCAGGCAGCCACAAGGTAAACATACAGAGTTTTATTATCACAACAGTTTTTTTTTTATTTTGTTAGTTTAGTTTAGTCATGGAAAGCAGGCAAAGATGTCAGCAGATTATGCAAGCTAACAAAGAACCAGTTGGCCAAGGTGTGCAAAGCCAAAACACTTTTATATGTCAACCTGACTAAAGAGGAAATAATTTCAGCCTTAGTTGCAGGTCAGACCAGTAACCAGGTGATGGGAATTTGCAGCCCACAGAAACAGGACAGTTTACCTTTTCCTCAGAGGACTTAAAAATCCATCTGGAGTTAAAGAGACTTGAACTGGAGGCCAAACATTGGGAATTAGAATCAGCAGAGAGACTGCGGTATTTGGAGGCTGAATAAAATGAGAAGCAGCATCAACATGAGAGAGAGATGCTGACCCTTTGCCAGAGTCATGGAGGTAATGGGGAAGGGAATAACTGAACCCCAGAAGCAATAAATGTCAGTGAATTTCTTCCACAGTTTATAGAGAATGATAATTTTGATAGTTTTATTCATATAGCTGAATGAGTATGGAAAGGGTATAATGTTGACCAAGGGCTCCGGGTACAGTTCCTGACCCCCTTACTCCATGATTAAGCTATAACTGCTATTTCTAAATTGTCTGATATTGATTGTTTGAACTACGATAAAGTAAAGAAATGTTTACTAGAATGTTTTAAGTTAACACCTGAAGTTCACAGAAAAAAGTTTTGTGAACACAGACGCAAGGCAGATGAAAGTGTTTGTGATTATATTGCTGAGTTAAACACTTATTTTCATCGGTGGGTGAGTGGGTGTCAGGTCACCATTTTTGAAGGGCTGGCAGACCTTTTGTTGAGGGAACTAGCCCTTTGCACTTTGCCTGAGGACAATGAGAATCTTGCTGGCAGACCGCGAATGTAACTCTGCAGATGAGCTGAGGAAAAAAAGGGATCTCTACTTAGCAAGCAGGGCATCACTGCACAAGAAAGGGATACCTAGTACTGCACATGGATATACGGGAACCCATGGCGGGCAGTCTAAACCACCCCAACAGAGTCCAGCATTGACAGAAGCCAGTAGTTTAGGTACACGGCCAGGATTAAGGGTTAAGTGTTTTAAATGTAACCAGTGGGGTGATGTATCACATAGATGTCTATGGAAGCAAGGTGGGGAACCAGCAAGAGTGGATTAACAGTATGCCAGCGGTAAGTTGTCTGGAGAGAGCAGGGGTAACAAACTATCACTACAGGTTATATCCTATCTTAGTGGATGGAAAACAGGTCATTGCTAAGCCTCTGACATATCCACTGTGAAGTCTGCAGTGGTTAAAGAGGAGCAGTACTTGCTTGGGCAGTCCACTCCATTAAGTGCTTTAGGAGGAACCCCATTCCAAATGCCTTTGGCTAAATTCACCTTGACTGGGAGGGTGGAAAAGGAAGCAAGCAAGTAGGTGTGCTTGAGGATATCCCTGCAGATGTCTTGATAGGGAATGATTTCAATAATGCAGTACCTTGTGTGCATGCAGTTACACACAGTCAGGCCCGGAGACAGGCATGTGGGTCTGGTAGCCTGGGGGAGACCCAGACAGACCTCATACCTGAAGCCAGGGCTTGTGAGGTGGCTATTTCAGGGAGGGAGCTACCCTGTAGCAGTGAGCCTGGAGGTAGATACTGATTTTGCAGCAAGGTACTGATGTTCCCTTGGACAGAGTAACTGCAAGAGCAGATGTGAGTGGTAGTACCCAGGATGGTTTTCAGGATGGTTATTTAACAGAATACCTGGGACAAAGGAAATGAGGAGTAGTTATATTAATTGCAAAAGGAGCTCCAATAGTAATAGAAGTGGACAAAAAACGATAATAATGGTAGATTTATAGTACTAAGGGCCTACTGGCAATGGGGAGGATTACACTGGCCTCTGTTTTAGCCCCATCAATTTTGCATCCTGAAAAGGCCCAAAACTGTCTCACAATGCTCTACAACACTGCAATGTCCCTCTCTGGTCTTGTTAGGCATAAAACATCATCATCTGAAAGTAGAGCCAGCCCCTCCCGACTACCATACCAACCATATCCCTGAATCACTGAATCCTCCATCCTCTCCACCAATGGCTCCAAATATAATGCAAATAACAAAGGGGAAAGAGGACACCCCAGTTTGACTCATCTGCTCAAGTAGAAACCATCAGAGAGGACCTCACCCACTTCACTCTTTGCCTCTGATCACTCATATATCCTCCTAATCAACCTTATAATTTTATCAGGGAATGCAAATGCTTCCATTGCCCTGCTCATAAATTCCCAGCCTACCATGTCAAATGCACTCTCTGCATCAAGACCCACAAACAACAGTGGTATTTTCTTGCATTCTGCTTCCATCTGGATTATCAGTGTCCTGTTAATGTTGTCAGATGTTTGCTTCCCCTCCACAAAACCACACTGATCCACATCTATCAATTTTGGCATCATCCCTGCCATTCATGCAGCCATTACAGACACAAACACTCTACAATCATGGTATAGTATTGAAATGGGCCTGTATGAAGCTGGATCTGATGGATCCTTACCCTCTTTAGGTATTATAGCTACCACCACTTTCTTCCAGGATGTTGGCATTTGTCCTCCTCTTAAAATATTGTTACACAAAACCTTCCAGCTCTTCATCAGTTTTTTTCCCTCCTACCTTCCAAATTTCCACAGGAATACCATCTATTCCTGGGGACTTTTCTGTAGATTGGTTACACAACACCATTTAGATCTCATCTCCTCCCATCTCAACTGTCAGCAACTGAGCCTCATCAGATAATCCTGTATTTTGTGAGCCTCTTTTAAACTCTTTTAAACTGTTTTTTAAAACTGTATTTTCTGATATACATTGTTTATTAGTCTTTTTCCAACAGTTTTTGTAATTCTATTTAAATTCAAAAGTAGTCTTTTGACTAAAGGATTTTAGATGTTAGACACAATTCTGTGTTGATGTTACAGACTGTGTTTAGAAGTGGTTCTTAGCTATAGTGTTTTGAGTAAATAGTAACAGAGTTTTATAAATATTCGTGACTTCAACTGATATTAACTGATGTTGATTATTGATTGGTGAATTCAAAAACTTATCACTGGTATAACGGGGCTGTTTTTCTGTTTGTTCTGTTTAATTCATCTGATGAAGTCTGTGGATGAAAACATTTATCTGAGCATTTATGTGAAAATAAAAGTTGTATTTATATATTTTCAGGCATCTTTGGAGTGTGGTTCTTTGAGCTCTTCTGAACTGTTTAGATTTTGTTCTGCCAAGAAACGAAAAACAGTTCCAAACTCAAAAAATAAAAAAAAGCGAATGTAGTACCAGGTCGCACAACTGTTTTTATTAGTAAAACAAATAAGCGCTTTCATCCCGAGCTTAATGTATTAGGACTTCATCAGATTTACAGTGTTTCCTGTCACAGTAGTTTAAATCACTTCAAAGCCATGACATCACATCCTACTGCTCTTAAAGTGCAACAGAACATTTAATGTAAATCTTATGTACTAGCTTGTGTCAACATTATAAGTATACATTCGACAATAAATTTCATAAATCATAAAGTTAAAAATTGAAAAATACAAAATTGACATACAATTAAATACAGATATATAACCTGAAGTTCAAGTTATTTGCAACATTAAAACTAACTAAAGTACCTATGCTTATAAAACCTTCAAAACAAGTTCTTCTAACATACTCCTTTACAAGCATTTCCATAATACACTTTTAAAATCATATTTCTCCCCCAAAACAAGTTAAAATATTAACAATTCTGACGACATAAAAGTTCCTTTGTTAGTAAATGGCATCATCTTCTTAATGCCTTTAGTTTAAGAAGGCTACTAATGGACACGCTGTAATTTAGTCCTAGTCAATTTAGGGCATTTAAACGTAACTACCTTGTAAGTTCTAGTTTGTCCAACAAGTATGGCCAAGTGCCCCCTCTTTCAGATATTTTTAAGGATTCCAGGATTATAAATTTGAACCCGTGCCCAGGATTTCTGGAATTATCTTTAGCCAGGGCATTAAATTCACACCCATCCCCTATATTTCGTAGGTGTTCACCTATCCTGCTCTTCAATTTCCATTCCGTTTTGCCCACATAAGAATATGGGCAATTTTCACATATAGCACAATAAACCACCCTTTCACTACTACAATTAGATCTCTCCTTGATATTTATTTGGACCCCATTTATTTCTAACCTACTAGTCTCCAAAATGTAATGGCAAAACTTACAGGTGCCACATTTAAACATTTGCCCTTCCTTCTTGTTATTTTCCTTTTGTTCTAGTAGATGTTTTATTGTAGCTCCCTTCCTGTATGCACAGACAGGCTTCTCACCTAGCAATTCCCTCATATGTTTTTCATTACTTAACAAGTTCCAGTTTTTAATTAAATATTTTTAATTACAACTGCATCCCTAGAAAAAGTTGTTAAACTGGACTGGTAAGGTGTCATTATTTGATCAGTGTTAGTAGTAACAGTTTGTCACTCTACACTTAGATGTGTAGTTTGTTCTATGTTATTTTGTCTTCCTTTTCCCACTAATTCTTCTATATTTACAGTTCCTTGTCCTGGTCTAGTTTTTACATTCAAAATGGGAACAAAATGCCCATTTTTCCTTTTTGTCATAACCTCATCCATTATTTTATCTATTAGTTCCATAGGGTAAACTCTTTTAATGAGCATTCCTTTTAACAGGTCACATTCCTTAATAAAATTTTCCCATAATGTTACCATCTGTGCTGCTTACACAAACCCTTTTTTGTGCCACGGAATGACAACTGTTAAAATGAAAAAGCTGTTAGAATAAGTCTTCTTACAGAAAATTTCAGCTAGAAATCATTCGTTCACACAGTCATTTTTTAATAAAATGTCCAAGTACGGGATTTTATCTAAATCAGTAGTACAAGTGAATTTTAAAAAGTCCATTGTGCCATTAATATATTCCACAAAAGAAGCTGTTAACTCCTTTGGCCCTTTCCATAAAATAAAGATGTCATCCAGGTAACGTATATATGTATTACAATAAATGAAAAATGGGGATGTTCTTAAAATTCTTTTCTCCAATTCGACCATTATTATATTCACATATAGGTCTCCACAACAGAAGCCCATAGCTACCCCTTCGTTTTGCAGATAATATTCCCCCTCAAATATAATAAAGTTATTTCTCAGTACTAATTCCGGTATTTGCTCATACATATTCATTTTATTCTGGGAGATCTTTTTTGACTGTTCTGGTTTAAATGTCGAAGGCTGCTTCCCTATTTTCATTTTGGACAATACTATATCATTTACACTTAAATAACTGAGAAAACTTTACTTTTTAGCATGCAAAAAAATTGTGCACTATAAAATAGTACTAATAAGAAAGAATTTTGTTTTACTTACAGTTAACTTTCTCCCTCATCTTCCCCACTTGTAAGTATTTTTCCAAACATTAATGAAATGAGGTAGGACATATGTTTTAGAGCACTGCACAAGTCCAACAAAGTCCAAAAAAGTCCAATATTTCCAGATTTCCTTGTTCTGTCATATTTCACAAATATAATTATTGCTTTGTAATCCCACATTTGTCAATTTCAAGTTACTGGTTTTATTCTTGTTCATCTCCACCTCGTAAATCCTGTCTCTACTTCATTTCCAGCATACTCTCTATTCTTCTAGTCAACTACCATGCTCCCTTCCTTCTTTCCAGTATTTTCCATTGAAAGATTAGAAAAGGTTTTCATCAGCAAAATCTCTTTGTGGTTTTCACTACCAGAAGAACAAGAAGCACAATACCTTTTGTTGGACAAGCTTTTGTATTTCCACCTTAGCATGTACTTCATCAAAAAATGATTTTGTCCCACCAGGGAGAATATTCTGAAGTCAGTTGGGTACAGTAGTGTGAATCTCATGCCTGCTTCTTGAAATTCCCTGAATAGTGGAATAAATGTACTCCTCTTCTGCCTGGTGTACAATGAGTAATCATTATCCACGAACACTCTGTTGTGTCCCACTTTTAATACTTTGTCCTCCTGCCACAGTTTTGTCAGAATCAAGTCCTTCTGCTGGTAGAATTGCATCTTTACTACTAAAGGTCTAGGTTGCTTTCTTATAGCCAGGTTTGTGGCATGCACACACAGACACACACACACACACACACACACACACACACACACACACACACACACACACACACACACACACACACACACAAAATACGCCCATACAACTAACACCTTCTGCTGTGGAATACCTGTCCAGTAGTTGCTTATTTGTGCTTTGTTCCTTCTGACTTCCCTGGTACAGCTGAAAATCTCAGGTTTTCCCTTCATGCTCTGTCCTCTAATTATATTATTTTTTTAAACATCTCTTCTTGAGCAGTCGCATATTCAACCAACCTTTTCTTCATTTCCAGCTCAGATTTTTGCAGTTTTATCAACTCATATGAATATCTGTTTAAAGCTTCTTCAATTTTTCCCAGCCTTTTGTTGTTTGAGTTGCTATACTCCATCAGTGTTTCATTTATTTTAACCAGGTCTGTGTGCAGTTGTCTTACACTTTCCTTTAGGTTACTGGAAGTCATGTCTGTAGCTTGCACTCCCTTTTGTTGAACAGCTGCATAACTTTTCCCAGTCAGTGTTTTTTACCCTGAACACATATGTCTACTGGCCTTCTCTGCAAAGTTTCTGTTTTCACACTAGAAGAGCTAGAATTAAGCTGTTACTCAATGTGCATCCATCTTGGAAGTCTCTAATATCTTCTTTCTCAATGTTGTGTCTTTCGGCTTTTCCCGGTTAGGGGTCGCCACAGCAGAACTCTGGTCCGCTAATAATTGGCAGTAGATTTTTATGTGCCAAGTTGCCAGCCCTGACACACAACCTTCAACGAAGGTACGCCCATTCACGCATGTCTCCACACAGAAGACGCTCTAGCTGAGAATCGAACAGGACAATGTCTAGCTGTGAGGCGACAATGCTGCCGCAGCACCACCACATCTTCTTTCTGAATAATTTAAAGAAATAGCTAGACCACCAAGATTTGTTTGTGTTTCCTCCTTTCTTTTGCCTAGTTAATGTGTTGGCAAAGTACTTATTGCAAATGTATTTAAGTTTTACCCTTCCACTCTCCTTACTGTTTCATTGATAAGAAACATTCCAATCAATACTGTTAACATCTTTTGTGAGCATATTTAAGCTGAGTAATTTCAAGTTGTATCTTGTAATAAATTCATTCCTCCCTTCATTTTTTGATAATAGATCAAAAAGAACACTGTCATGATCAGAAGCTCCTATTGGGTAGCTGAACTTTAGGTTTTTCACTAGTTCCACCTTATTTTGTATTACTAGATCCACAATATGGGCTCCTCTTGTAGGTCTATCAAATTTTTTTGGAGTTAAGTTATACTTATTTAGTACATCCAAGAAGTGAGATTCCATATATGACCTGTACTGACACCCGATCCAGTCAACACCAGCATAACTAAAAAAAAACAAGTATTATAACTGGTAGATTGTTTAAACAGTGCTTTTTGACTCTAGGAATTATTGATGTTCCATATTATTTATGTTCAGCTTTCTATAAGTTACCAAGTGTCTACAATCATCCCCATGGAGTGATACTCAACTATAAAACTTTGAATTTCACCATCAACATAATGTTTGCCTGTATCTTCAAAACTTACAATGGAACTGTGAATAAACATTATTACTCCCCCCTTCCATCTGGTCTAGTTAGACTGTACTTTTATAACCTGGTGAAGAAATGTTTTTAACATTCCAGCATCTTGTTAACATTACAACCCCTAATTTATCCTTTTGCATACATTATTCCAGTTCTTCCTTCTTATTAATTTTACTTCTTACATTTGCATATAAATATTTTATAAAGCCTTAATTTCTATCCTGTGTATACCTCATTTTCTTGTGCCTTCCAGGTATCCTAAAAAAATCTTCAGATTGTTCCTTAGGATGTTAGTCACACACTTGTTGCCCTTATTACTGAACTGAAATAGATCACCTGAAAACATTCTATAATCATAAATCACTTTGTCCCATATTGTGTGGACTATGAATCCTTTTAAGTACTCTTGTCTGTGAAGTCATATATTAAACAGTTTTGTTTCAGTGAGTACATAATCTGAAAAAAATAGAGCCGAGATGGACTTTACAAAATGCTAGTTTTGCCTTTTTTCCATATAATTAATTAACCTATCTCTACTCACTTTTTCCTTTTCTGTCTTTACATGGCTCTGTGTCTGTATGTAATATGGTATTTATTTCAATGTCCACCCCATTACCAATGTTCTGTGAGCTACACTTGTGTTCTAGTGTGTGTTTGAACCCCCTTCTTTTTTAAGTTTTTAAAAATAGCCTTCATTCTTCTTCCTCCTCCCTAATTCAATATAAGCAGCACTAGAACCAATAAATTAGCACTTTTGTCCATTTATTAAGGTTTCAAGACTTCATCAGAATGAAAAAAATAATAAAAGTTGAAGCTTAAATAAAACAGAGTCTAGGTCCAATAAAAAAACATTAAAATAAAGCTAATTATCCAACCACTAATCAAAATGCAGTTCTCAGTAAAAACGCAAATCATAAATAAGTAAACATAGCCAATGAGAAGACATCCATCAAATAGTCTGCTGCACCTTCAATAAATAAGACAAGTAACACTGCGGTGGTGGTGCTGTGGTAGCGTTGTTGCCTCACAGTACGACGTTGTCCTGTTCGATTCTCAGCTACAGCGTCTTCTGTGTGGAGACATGCGTGAATGGCTGTACCTTCATTGAAGGTTGTGTGTCAGAGTTGGCAACTCGGCATGTAAAAAATCTACTGCCAATCATTAGTGGACCGGAGTTCCGCTGTGGCGACCCCTAACCGGGAAAAGCTGAAAGACACAACAACTTTCACTTCTATTGATTCTTGCCTTAGCAATTCCCAACTGTTACTTAACCCCAAGAAAACTAAAATACTCCTATTCACTCCCAAAACATTTTCTCTAGATAAAACCAAGTTTAAGATCCTCTATCAGAATAACACTGAAATTGAAGTTGTTCCCCACACTAAACACCTAGGTGTGACTATAGACAAAAATTTCAAATTTGATCTCCACATCCAGAACAATACCTAAAAAACTCATAAGAAAACAGGGATCCTCTGTAGGCACAAACATATTCTAAATACATCCACCAAAACCACCCCTGCCACCATGTATCCATTACCTTCACTCCTTTATGAAGCACCTATTTTCACCAACCTCTGTACCTCCCTAAAATCTAAACAGGAATCACGCTGCAATAAAACTGCTAATTTTACAACAGATGCAACTTATTACACCCATCACTAGTTGCCCTGCAGTCTCTTAAATGGCTTGAATTACTGCACCATCTTAGCTACCTCCAACTTATAATTGCCCATAATATTATTCATAATTCCACTGCTCTGCCCTCAGTTCTATATTCCACAGTGACCAACCTAAAAGACCACCAAGATCAGAAGACAAGCAACTCCTATTCATGCATAAATCTAATAAATCAGCTGGACAAAGCCTTTATGTCTACTGAACAAACGCTAACCTCACAACTTTCAAACAAGCAGTAAAAGGATTTTTAATAATATTGTGGACCTGCTCTTGCTCTACACCCGTTTAAATGCAAAAACAAAACATACCAAAAAACCTTCCCTTTAAACCTGCTATTATTCCCACCTCACCTTTATTATCTACTTACTCCCTATCTTTCCCTACTAGTCCTCTGTCTTTCTCTCGAGAACCTCTCTCCTACCATTAACCTCTTTGACTATCCTTATTTCTATGGTTCTTCCACAACTACATTTTTCTGCTATACTTCCTTTCTCCACTTTCCTTAGATTTTCTTATTTTTCTCTTGCCCCCTTTAACCGTCCTACTTACTCACTGCTATACTCATGATTTCTCAGACTTTATATCCAATAGTTTTTGTTACATTGCTTTTTGTCTTCAATTTTTACTTTGCTTAACAATGTTTGTACTGTTATCTGCATATGAATTATGTAAATTCACACTATTGTACATTTTTAGTTTATGTTACTGTATGTTCTTGGAGCTTTTCTCCTTTAGGCCTCCACTGAAAATGGGTACTCTGGACCCAGTCTGACTTTCCCAGTAAAAAAAAAAATAAATAAATGAATATCTTCAGTTTATAGGTCATTGTCAGGCAACTTTTCCATCTGCAGATTTATTTACAAATGTTTTGTCTGTGGCACTAGTACTGTTAGTTATTATAATCTCTCGGAAAACATGCTTGAGGTGTACACTATTCTCAAAGATATTTTCCAGTGTGTTATCTTCTGCACTTATTTCATCTAGTCCTGTGATGATATATATATCAGTAAATAACTTTTTCCTTGCTTTTGTTACAGTACTGTTTCTCTTTTGTTTCATCCTTTGTGATTTCAAAGGAATTTTAAGCCTCTGTACCTTGTGCTGAACAAGTTTCCTAACATTTGTTTTGCGGTCCTTTATAGGTGTCCGGAGATATCTGTTTTAGTATTTACTATTTTGTTTTGTTTCTCTGTCAAGTTAGTATTAATATTATCAGTGTCACCCTGATCAACTCCAGTGTTTGATGAAGTTTTTCAACATCTACCACCTGCTCTTCCCACTGCACCTTTACCTGGTTTAACCACTCAGTGCCACATTCCTTAATGATGAGAACCGCCTTTTTATATGGACAAGTACAATCTCCTACAGTGGTATCTACCTTCACTTTCACTGCACTCTATAGGCCTTTCAGACTGCAACCATAAACACACATTGCATTTTCACTGTTTGCATAATTAAAATAATTATTGCATGTAACACATGTTCTTAAGTACCCTTGGGCTAATAGATAAGTAAGTACATATAAATTTAGGGAGTCCATTTTGATCTTAACTCAATTCCCTGAAGAAATGCCTCCTTGGGCTATATGAAAAAAGACATGGTGGAGCTCTCGGATTATGTGGCCCAGGCAGGTTTAATGCTAGCCCTGAGCAGTATTCTACTGTCACCCAGAATGATACCGCAGTACAAACAAAACAGGATTGACTTCAACAATTGGCTAAGTTTCTGGTGTCATTCTAAGGGGATCCAGTATCTGTCTGCTTGGGATGACATGATTGATAGACCTTGATGCTTTGCCAGAGATGGCCTATATCGGTCACCCCTGTGTTTCCGGGTACTGGCTAAGGCTCTTGGCACCCCTATATTGACCTTTTTAGGTGGAGTTCCAAATGCCAAATTACCACCGTAACAGCTACAAAGAAATGCAATCTGAGGGTCATGCTGTTCAATGCTAAAAGTCTAAATATCAAGATGCACTCGCTCAAAGCACTCCTTAAAATGTAGAATATCAACATTTGTGCTGTAATGGAGACCTGGTTTAAAGCGGCAGAAAGCACCCCTGCGCTACCAGGCTATAACTCATTCCACACCTTTCGGCCCTGAAACATGGACCGAAGATCCAAAGGTGGTTGTACCTCCATATTCATAAAGGATATGCGCACCTCCAGACTAGTAGCTTAGCATAATGTACCTGAGGTACTTTAGGTACAACTAACATTGGGTAAGACTGCGATCCAGGTCATAATCTGCTATAGGTCCCCAACCATGTCCCTAGACTCTCACTCCAAGTTCCTAAGCTCCCTGGAATCTATCAAGGTCCAAACCAACACTCTCATACTATGAGACTTCAACTACCCCTCGATCAAATGGGAAAACTACTCAAGCAACAATGCACTGGGCCACTGTTTCCTGGAATTCATCAATTCCAATGCCCTGGACCAGCTCATTCTTACCCCCACTAGAGGAAACAACATCCTTGACCTGGTTATTATTAACGTGGGCAACCATTGCTCTACACCAATAGTCAATTCCTCCCTGGTTAGATCCGACCATAAACTAATCACCATGGAAATCCACATCTCACCCACACCCCCTGCAAATGTATCCACCATGAAAAATATCTCCAAAGCTGACTTTGGACTCCTAAAAACAGAGGTGGCTAACTTCACAACACCCATGCCAATGGAAAATAGATGCATGACTGCCAAATCATACACCAATGCACTGTACGAACACGTACATAAATGCATGGAACTAGCCATACCCAACAGAACCAAGATGCTCTCCTTCAAAAAAAAAAGGAAGCCAGTCTGGTGGTCCCCTGCCATTAATAAACTCTACAACAGAAGGAAGAAACTGTTGCAAAAAAAGGTGAAGTCCCAAGACTGGAAAAATTCCCTTATTAGCCTCAACAAAAAGTTGAGATCCCTCATCAAAACCTCCTAAGTCAGCTATGAAGGCAGAATTACGGCAGACACTAAAAACAACCACAAAACCTTCTTTAATTATATCAAGAATCTCCATGGCAATACCCATATTTGCTCTGCGTTACTGCACAATGGTACCTCCTACACTGAGGCAACAGATATTGCCAACATATTGGCTGACAGATTCAGTGCTGACTTTACCCTCCTCCCAAAGGACCAATCTCAATACCGGAAGAATGCCAGGCCCCCTGCATTACTGCAGCACAGGTTAAAGCTGCATTGTCTAAGGCCAAGAATACAGCTTCCATGGAACCCAACAATATCCCTGGCTGTATTCTACATGAATTACAAAGTGAACTGGCACCACATCTGTGTGCTCTGTTCACTCACAGCCTCACCTACGGCTTTGTCCCTACCAAATGGCACACTGCTACAGTCAACTCTCTCCATAAAGGAGGAGTGACTACAGACCCTGGAAATTATCGCCCCATTAGCCTGACAAGTCTGACATGTAAGGCAATGGAATGCACCATCATGGACCTAATTAACAAGGATATAGGGAATCTCCAAACCCTAGATCCCACGCAGTTTGGTTTTGTGAAAGGTAGATCATGCTTGCTCAACCTGGTTGACTTCTTTGAGTCAGTCACCTGACCGGTGGATGAAGGTAAGACAGTTCCTACAGCCTATCCCGATCTGGCCTAGGCCTTTGATACCATTCTTCACTCAGGAATTATTGATAAACTCACCAAACTAGGCATCAACCCCAATATCATTAGGTGGGTTGCAAATTGGCTCACAGACAGAATGCACAGTGAGAAAGTAGCAGATTCCAGTCAGACTGCCGACCAGTCACAAGTAGAGTCCCACAGGGATCAGTCCTGGGTCCTCTCCTGTTTGGCATCTACTTCTCAGAAGTCTAGGCAAACACAAAATGACTCTGGCTGACCAAATTTGCAGACAACTGCAAGCTGGGAGCCATTATTAACTCCCCAAGTGATGCAGACATCCTACAGAAAGGCCGCACTGAGAGCAATGACTGGTGTAAAAACCATGGCCTTAAGCTTAATGCCAAAAAATCTGTCATTTCCTTTGGGAAAACTCAATTCCCACTAATCACCACATCGAAGGGAGTCCATTGAACACTGAAGACGTTATAAGAGATCTCGGGACACAGGTTGACAGCAAACTCTCCTTCGACCAGCACACTGCCACTGTGGTCAGAAAGTCCTTCTATGTGGCACATCTCATTACCAAAGTTTTTGCATACAGGAAGAAAGAGGTTATCATTTATCTGTACTCTTCCCTCATTAGACCAATCATAGAGTATAATGCCCCATTTGGCATGCACCTCACTAGAAACCTGCAACAGCTGGAGAGGCCACAAAAGTACCTCACAAAGAGGATACTAGGCCTTAAACACATGTCCTACATGGACAGACTCAAAAAAACTCCAGCTATTGTCTGTCTCATATCGTCTACTAAGAGGCAATCTCTGCTTGACTTACAAAGCCATGTCTGATCCAGCTCTGTTAGAAATGCTATATCTAAAGAAATCCCAATCCCTCCGCACCACACACTTCAGAGACCTCAACATCATTACCACAATCAACAAAACATGCTGTTGGGACAGGTTCATAACCCAGAGACTGCCCATGCTCTGGAATAGACTTCCCATACATGTCAAGCAGGGCACCTCACTAGCCCTCTTCAAGAGAAATCTTGATGAGTGGATGGGAAATAGATCACCACAGGGATCACTCCAGTGGCTCTACTTGATAGATAGAAGCACTGGGAACTAATGACGGGCGGCGCAATGCCAGGGCACTTCTATGGGCTAGGCTTGTAAAAGCCCCAGGGCCATTAGCCTAGTACACATCTATGAACCTATCAGTTAAGCAAATGCTCAACGTATGATACGCTAGCAACGTGAGTCAGAAAATAACTTAAGAAACAGTCAGCCACTCAAGGCTTTAGCTATAACTCCCAGTACCTAATGTTAAGATAGCAAAGCCTTACAGTTTCTTACTGAAATAGGTATAAAGAGTAAGAGAAAAATACCTTGGTTCTATTAGGGACCTACTGATACCAGAGGGTTTCTTTAGCAGCTTTCAGTCACAAAGAAATAATGCAATTTAAAATACTAGTTTATTTTTATTTCCACAGTTAAACTAATACTTTAATAATATTAACAAAATGATCAGTTAAAACAGTGTACCTATGAGACCAGAAGCCTGCTCACTAACTGAATCACTTCAAATGCTTTGTTGAAGGGCAAACTGAAGTTTGCTTCTAACCACTAACTACTGGGTAGAAGTGCACACCCCAAACTTCCTGTCAGTTTCTTTTAGTTAAAAAAGTATCAGGTCTTCACCAATACTTGCATAGTTTTACTGGCATCTCCCTGCCAGTGGCATAGTTACAGTTTGTGTCACCTGGGCTGTTTTTGATTTTGCCGCCCCCCCCCCCCCTCACAAAATCATGGTCAAATGGGTCCCCCCATACACAGCCCTCCCCCTTGCAGCCAGCAGTGTCCCATTACTTGGCTATTTCTCCCCATTTACCATAAACACTGTAATGTGCATACTGCTTTATGCTTTACTTATACAATGATTATTTGGATTTTATTTAACTCTATTATTTTACATTTTATATCACAATCACTGATAGCCATCTACTAAACAAAGCAATACAGTGTCACAATGAAAACAGACTTAGCATTAAAACTTCTCTGCCCTTGAAACTCACATTCATTGATACCCACATTCAAAGAAAATGCATCTGGCCAGTGGCGAATAAAGTTTCCCTTTGGGCTGTTTTCAAATCATAGGCCCCTTGCAGGCATATTTAAGACCAAACAAACATGCATGTGTTCTTTAATTCACCTTCTTGAAAGTATTAAATTATATTCTTTGCATTATACAGCTCACTTGTTACAGCGTGTTTTAAATGTATTGGTTTGAACATTTTTCCAGTAAGCAATGAAACAAAATGTATGAACCAATAATGACAAAACTGCCCAACTGATTTGCCAGAACTTGCATCATAAAAGTCTACTCAAACTTCTGTCATTACAATCCACCAATATCAGTAAATATGCACAAACTCTGCAGAGGTAAAAGTCATCTAAATAATTCCACATTAAAGAGATCTGTAACTAATAAAGAGGTTGCTGCTAGCAAACAACTTTGTATTTCAGTGTTTCATCTACATATAAAGTTGCTGTTGCCCTTAAAGAATAAATTCCCTATGCTACATTAAAAATAAGCTAGAAATACTGTAACAGGGAATGGATGGCAAACTGATAACAGGTTCGTAGCTACTAAGTATCTCCTCCAAAGGAGGACATTCTCAGGACTGCAGCAACTACCCCCTTTAAAGTACAACACAATACAGTATCAGCAATCTATCTACATACTGTGAGAGTAGAACCCACAGCATTCTGTATCAAAAGCAAGTATACTACCTGTTGGCTACTAATAATGCAAATAGACTTGGCATAAGCAGCACTAAACTACTCTTCTCCTGAAACTCTCGCCTCCTTGAAAAACCCACTTGACACGCAACTATCTTTCTCAACTTTGCAACACAAGAAATCTGGAAAAAGCCAACATTTACTGGGTGGGGACAAAGGACCAAAACCAGGGACACATTTTAAACATTGCTTGTATAATCTTAGAAAGTTTCTAGCATAAAATGTTTTGTGTTACCATGCGTTTCCTGAAAGATAAAAAAACTGAAACTTAAGTGGCTATCATTATTTAGTGAATTTAGTTCTCACTGATTTGCCAGAAAACCACAAATTTTAAGAGGAACAGACCAAAAGTATGAGCTAAACATTCTGTGAAAATATGGGCAGTTAAGAGCTATGGACTCAACTCCTTGAATCATAAACAAGTGGTGGTATGGGTAGAGAATTTAGGCTCTTGTTCCTTGTACCTAAGATACAGGGTTTGAGCCCGAGTAACACTAACCACCAGGTATACCCAACTGGGGCATTACACACACACACACACACACACACACACACACACACACACACACACACACACACACACATACACACACACCAGTAAATTTCCATAAATTGAACACACCAAAAAGCAGCAGCAGCAGTAAACTACATTACCTTACTTGAACAGCAATTTGAAATGTGAAGAATCAATCAGACACACCAGTCAGCAACCTTTTATTCTAGCAGTTTTCTAAGTTTATAAGATCAGTATTTGAAATGTGTCCCTGTTTTGGAGCTGTATACCCCCATTATTGGCTTTGTCCAGGTTTATTGTGCTAATATGTTGAGAGCTATATTGAGAAATGATAATTGGATTCTGTATTCCCCCATTACTGGCTTTGTCCATTTTTTTGTGCTAAGAGGTTGACAGCTATGGTGAGAATTGAGAACTGAATTCACTAAATGATGGCCATTTAAGTTTTAGTCTTCCTGTCTTTCTAGAAACTGCTGATTTGGCATAGTGGTATGTTGCTCTGACTATAAGGCACAGGATCATGGGTTCAAGACTTGGTAGTGAAATGTACAGTGGTAACACATTTATTCTAGCAACTTTCCAAAATTATACAAACAATGTTTAAAATGTGTCCCTGGTTTTTGGCCTTTTGCCCCCCCCCCCCCAAAAAAAAAAAACTCAAATTGAAAATAAGTGCGAGAAGCTGTGCAAGATGCCTATGGCTTACACTACTTATATATATATATATATATATATACTGTGTGTGTGTGTGTGGAAGTAAATTTTATGATGGAAATGTTGTGAATTGGGCAGTTTTGTCATTATTGGTTCATGCATTTTGTTTCATAGCCTACTGGAAAAATGTTCAAACAATAAATTTTTAAATGTGCTCTAACTTAAGTCTAACAAGTGTACTGTATTACACAAGGAATATAATTTAATAAAGTCAGGAAGGTGTATCAAAGAATGCATGTATGTTTCTTGTTGTGTGCAAGCTAGGGACCTATGATTTGAAAACAGCTCAACGTTAATCTTTATCCACCACTGGCCAGATTCATTTTCTTTGGATGTGGTGTGGGTTTCAATGCTGTTTCGATGAATGTGAGTTTCAAGGGCAGAGAAGTTTTAATGCCAAGTCTATTTTCATTGTGAGGCAGTGTTACTTTGTTTAGCAGATATCTATTAGTGTTTGTGCATTGTGTTATAAAATGTAAAAATAAAATCAAAATAATCATTGTAGAAGTAAAGCAGTATGCACACATTAGTGTTTATGGTAAATGGGGCGAAATAGCCAGGTAATGGGACAGTGGAATGGCTGCAGGGGGACTCTGGTGCCATATTTTGGTTGTCTGTTCTTCAGTTTGCATTTGAAAGTTGGTGTCCCACAATTCCGTTGGAGTGGGCTGGGTTACTTAATTAAGTATGCACATTTTACATTAATCAGCGTACAGATTTGTACCTATTTTTCATGGGCCTTGTCTCGATTTTTGATGTTTCCAGGTTGAGAGGTATGCCCAGGAGCACATTATTTCAAATATTCAATGTTCAACGCCTACTGAATGCATGAGTATCCTTTATACGTCAAACAGTTTCCTTTAGTTCACATGAATGTAATCGAATTAGCAAATGATTGTGTAATTCTTAATGCATATAACTGAATGTCTGTTTAAAAATGTTTGTGATATGTTGGAGCTTTTCTCTCCCAGCTTCCACTGAAAAGGGGGTTTTGACTAAACATAGCCTGATAAACCTAACAAACAAGAGCAAAATAAAAATAGAATTAAATAAATAAATATTTTAAGCCCAAATAAAGTGTTTCCAAGCTTCCCAATGCTCTTCTTTGGAATATCTCTATATGGCAACAGTTAGTGAGATGTGGCTTTCTGAGCTGTAAAGTAATTATTGCTGCTGCATGTCTGTTCTGTAACTTTTATAGTGTGTGAGAGTAGACAAAGCTGCACAACAAAGAATTACAACTGGGTCTTTTTGATTATAACCCAGAATGCTGTGTGTTCTTGACATGAATGTCAAGGTTTACTTCTCAAGCTTTGCTGCTGGTGAATTTCTTGATATGCATATCTCAAACACATGGCATCCTAGTTATAATCAGAAACCTGATCATGACTCTCTATTTTACACACCTTTCTTAAATCAGAAAGGTACTTAATAATGTTACTTTCTTCCTTATTTCAGACTGTAATCAGCATGCTCTACATATTAAAATGCTATAGCGATAAGAAGGATCTTCATATATGCTGAGCTGTTTTAAAAGACAGCCCACTAGCGGTCATTCACCATGTAGTTTTTCTTCCCTCTCTGGTTACAGCATCATGTATGAACTTGTATGCAAGTTTCTGAAAGCTGCAAGATTTACATTTTAGATGTTTATTAAATCAGCTAAACTTATTAAAGCAAATACTGCTTCACCAGAAAAAACACTGGGGCTGTATGCAGCAGCCCAACATCAGAAGCCAGCTGTGGATCCAGGAGTGGCAAAGATTGTATCAGACATTTTATAGCTGCATCAAGGAAAGAGCAGTAGCCTTTGCAAGTCTAACAGCAGAAAGAAAAAAACTCCTCATTAGTCTCAACAGGCAAATAACGGAACTAAACAAGTCCTCAAAAGCTAAATACAAAACTAAAATAGCCTCCCAAGCAAATGATAACCAGAAAGCCTTTTTAGTTATGTCCAAAATCCTATGGAAAATGCTCAACAATGTGCTGAGGTGGCTGTAGATGGCACTACCTATACACAGACAGAAGAAATAGCAAACCTGGTGGGTGATAAATTCAGTTCAAATTTCACCTCCTCATCATCTCCGGTCACTGTCGATAATATGCCCCACCACCATTCCTTTGCCTGTTATCGCAAAAGAACAGGTCATCACTGCACTCTCTAAAGCTAGAAACATGGCATCAATGGGCCCTGATGGAATCATAGGGTCATAGCTCTCATCCTTCCATCTCCAAAATGAGGAACAGTAGCCCTCATAATGTGGAACAAATGGCCAAAATGTGGAATGCATACTACTGGCCTACTAACAACTTCTATGAGGAATGTCGTAGGGTGGTTACAATATGCTGGTTTTAATTATAAATGAGATCTTTTAATGAATTAATATGATTCATTTCTATTTACTATGGATTACACTTAAAAAATTACTAGCACTGATTGCGTGAAAGACCCTTTCAATGTGGAACTTTGAGGAAAATGAACTTTTTAAGACCCCAAATGAGGTACGTTCCTCATAATGAGGTACACTTGAAAGGTATACATAGGGTGCCTATTAAAAAGCTTGAAAGATGATTTAATGGACCCACTCAGATCTTTATTTAACCACAGTCTCCAAACATGCTTTTTCTCAGAAGAGTGGAAAACAGCAACAGTCATCCCTCTGCACAAGGGGAAACCATTAACTGACACAGAAAACCACCAACCCATAAGTCTGGCTAATCTCATATACAAGGCTATGGAAAGGATAATCTTGGACCTGATTAACAATGACACAGGAAATCTCCAGACTCTAGACCCAACCCAATTCGGCTTCGTTAATGGCAAGTCCTGGATGCTCACTCTGGTGGACTTTTTTGAAAAGGTCACCAAGGCCATGGATGAGGGTAAGACAGTGCATACCATCTACCCTTACCTTGCCAACGTATCTGACACAATACCTCACTCTGGTATTATAGCTAAAATCACAAAATTGGGCATAAATCTCTACATCACCAGATGGATAACCAATTGGCTTGCAAAACTAACTGCATGAGGGTTACCCACTCCAAGGATCTAAACCTGACCTCTGACATGAACAGATCATGCTGGAGAGACAGATATGTGTCCCAGAAATTGCCTTTCTTCTGGAACTGTCTTACTATTCACGTTAAGGAGAGCCCTTACCTGACCACCTTTAAGCACAATCTGAACCAATGGATGGTAAATCGCAAATTCATTGCTGGGGTGTTGCACATCTCCTGTATGACAGACAGAGGCAGTCTATAAAACTGTCAAAACTACATTTGCTGACCATTGTTATCTTTCCCGTAGCGAGAGAAAATTGGGTAAAATCTCGGTAAAACTGGTTAGGCTTGTAAGGGCGCTTGAGCTGTTAGACTAGTAATCTCCTATGAACCTATAAAAATATGTCTGGATCACAGGCAGATCAACAAAGCTTCTAAAAATTGACTACAGTAAATGGCTACAGCCAGAACATGCAGTACACTGGGCAGTATTTAAAAGTGTTAACTGTTTACATGTATTGGTGGTATAAAGATGCATGAAAGATAAGCAGCAGATCTTTGTAGGCAGGTGGCATTAAAAGAAATGAAGCTATCTGGGACAATGTAGCAAACTGTTTTGAACATACACATGCATGTGCCCCTCCCAGTTCTGAGAAGAACCAGGAAATCAAGTGATGATCTGAGTTACACATTACAATGTGCAGGGATGGTTAGAGTCGGTATTCATGTTTACATACACTATAAGAACTGCTGCAAATCAAATAGTAAAATGTAGAGGAGTATCCTAGTAGAAGCATATCTTCATAAAACTATACATAATGCATGTAAGTACAGTTTGTTATAATTGTTTAAGTTGGTACTAGAAACTGTAACCTTATTCAAAGTATGTGGTCATAACATTCTTATCTGACAATTCTCAAGACAAACGTAGCAGCTTGGTACAGTAACTAAACCATCAACACAACCTGCCTTTCTACATGGGAAGACCCTTTTCTATAGCCTTCTCACAGGCATGTGAACAAATTGCATCTTCCTCTGTCTATTATATGGAAGTCTGCCTCACAGAAAACATGGTTTGAAAAATGGGTGAAGTAGAACCCTCCTTGCAAGTCTGAGACTGCACACCAACTCTCCGTAACAAATGCCCATGACACCACAGTATACTTTAAGTCTATTTAAAGGAGAACAGTTAAAAGACAGGATTTTCACATATTCTGTAGACACAAGGCCAAAACTACATATGTAGTTATTATCCTTTTCACCAATATAAGGTGCAAGGAAGAAATGCTTTACATAACATTACTTTCATACTTGTAAAATAAATAATATCTACATACTTTGGCTTTCGCCTACCCATTCACGTATTCATATATTCATTTGTACAAGTATAATCATAAGTAATATATGCACACTTTCTCTTTTCCTTTTCTCTGTAAAGTTATTTCCTGATACTTAGTTTAATCAAAACATACATGTTATTTAAAATGATAAAATACTAGCATTCAAGTGATATACACAGAGGAGTCCGTTCAGACTAAAATCGGCATTAGAATATCCATAAATCAAATGAGTCTAGGGTTACCCATTCCAGGGACTTAAATATACCCTGCGATTTAAACAGGAATTGCTGGAGGGACAAATTTATCTCCCAGTGACTGCCACGTTTTTGGAACAGGCTACTAATTCATGTGAAACAGAGCACCTCTAAGACACTATTCAAGAGGAACCCGGATGAGTGGACAGGGCACCATAAATTCTTATTGGGGATAGCACCCACAACCTTCCTGGACATGGGCAGTCATCAATAAATGCAATCTTGGGTACTGACTAGTACTTCTATGGTATTACATTGGGTTGAAACAGCTAGGCCTAAAACAACCTCTGTCCTATGATCCTATGATTCTATAAATTGCTAAAGCTGGGATTTTCATAAAAACGTGTTTCCTCCTACTCCAAGGGAGAGAGGGTAACTTCTATAACTGCTACGAAAACAGCTGCGTGAGCAGTAAAGTCTCATTTTGAGAAACAAATTATAGACTTGCAACAATTAAGGGTACACATTTTATTTCTTTAAACTTGCTATCATCAGGCTATACCTCACTCCTGACATCTGTGAATTGAAGATATTGTTTGCTGCTTTCAGCAGTGTTTCTATAGCAGGGGGCCTGCATGTTGCTCTCATAGTCTCTCATTAACAAAATAAATTCAAGTAAACTGATTCTAATGAAACATGTACCATATACCCATGCAAGCAGCAATTAGTGTTGTCTGATACCTCACTTTACTCTTTGTGGTCATATCAATTCCATGCGTTCATTCAATTGTCTTTGTAAAGTTTACATTAGAGAGGATAATACTGCTGTATTACGACACTGCTTGTAGCCTGGAAGAAGTCCAACAGCTTCAATTCCAGTCACTTTTATTAAAATCCACAGCATAAAAAAGTATCTCCTCTGGCTGTTAAAAGCCTTTACAGAGTATACTAAAGTTCTACATCCAGTGCCTTATATACAAAACATACAGCTTCTTAAAACAATTATTCACCTCAAACAATTAAGTATCTAAGTGCATTTAAAGACACACATTCATATTAACCTTTTCCAGTGCAGTTTCTATTAAGCCCCTTTGGACATAAAGTCTGATACTTTAAAATAAAAATAGCCTCCTTTTTCCTTAAATCTTTTGTAATACCTTCTGGGGTTCTATATTTATCATTTAATTGTTCTAACACTGTAGCTTGTAAGCCTCTCGGATCCCCATTATGACTTGTATTAAAATGTTCTGCTATAGGGCTATAATAATGACTTTTCTTGATGTCCCTGACATGTTCTTTCAGTCTGGTTGCAAAGCTCCTCTTTTTTTTGGGGAAAAAGGAGGCTATTTTTATTTTAAAGTATCAGACTTTATGTCCAAAGGGGCTTAATAGGAACTGCATTGGAAAAGCTTAATATGAATGTGTGTCTTTAAATGCACTTAGATACTTAATTGTTTGAGGAGAATAATTGTTTTAAGAAGCTGCATGTTTTGTATATAAGGCACTGGATGTAGAACTTTAGTATACTCTGTAAAGGCTTTTAACGGCCGAGGCGCTAGAGGAGATTCTTTTTGTGCTGTGGATTTTAATAAAAGTGACTGGAATTGAAGCTGTTGGACTTCTTCCTGGCTACAAGCAGTGTTGTAATACAGATTTCTACTTGGTGTGGTGTTCCAGGATAACAGCGCTGTTTGCCTGGAACGTTGTCATTTAATATACTTACAAACACTGTAAATATGCCTCTAACCAATTTTCTTAATCTCTGTCTCCAGATATACTCCTAATATACATACCCAAAACATGGGGAATGTAGTATATATTATTGGATACACTCAAACATTTAAAACCTGACCAGATGACAATGTCACTACGGGTAACAATCATAAGCTACAGTAAGACACACAGAAAGCCACACAGAATGGGCTTCTGAGAGATACAAAATTAAGGTTTGGGAGAAAAACAGATGTAAGCATCTTAATGAGGCTGGCTGAAAAGTCTACAATGACCAGGAAAAAAACTAAAACAAAATGGTCACACGCATGCAAAAATAAAGCAAACAAAGACATTTTAAGTGTACACTATATACAGGAGATAATCACAAGGCACAGATCACTATCCAAGACTACACAGCTGTAGGCTGTGAGAAAAGCAGACTGTTAGTAGATTTGTAAGAGAGAGAGAGAGAGAGCAGTTGCTGCAAGTGTATTAGGCAACTATAAGAGGAGAGGAAGACAGGGTTAAGTTGGGTGCGTCTTATTTGATTTAATTACTTTTGCAAGCATATTCCTTTATTTAATTACAATATGAGACAGCGGTATCACTTCTAAAAACTGATGGTTAGCTTTTGCCAGATATGTCATTAGAAATATAAGCTGATCAGGACAAATTTTGTGCTGCTGACCAACAAAACCAAACTGCCACATCTGCACTGCAAGAGTAGACAGAGGAGTACATACCATCCAGGACAGAAGGCTTTTAAAGCTGATGGATAATGTATTTCTTGCACACTTGCACAATTAAGCAAGGTCCCAAATATGCACTGTTACAATTTAGATAACAGAATATCTGCACAGAGAATCTATCATTCTCAGAAGGAAACATGTTGACTGAACTGATGCTTTAAGGAAAAACAGAGTAAGCGAGTGCTTTTTCTAGCTGTGTATTGCTTTCTTTGCATTATTCCACGCATTTCACAATCTTCATTATCGTGTTATATGGTGCCACTTTTGTTCTCAGCAGAAAGAGAGCAACTACAGCAGATCTCCAAAGATCATCCTCTGTCCTACTCAGATTTCCTTTTATAAGTAATATCACCTCAATCACTGACTGAAAAATTGCCTGATTGTAAGAGGTCTCTCTTTCACTATTACTTCATACATTATTCCAGTTTTAGCCTTGAAAGCTGTAATGACATGTCATCTATCAAAAGAAATACAACCCTTATGTGTGCTTGCACTGAGTTCACGTTACGTAGTTCTTCTCGGAAAGGCACACTGTGTTCATTTCCAGGTGTGGCAAGCAGTGAAACACATTAACAGAGCAGCAATATTTTGATTAAAATTATAAGGGTTTTAAAAGTCCAATTAAATATGATGAATGTCTGTGACACTCTTCTGCCATCCCAAATTTTAGAGATGCTGTTGAGACCATAGTTCAGATCCTGCCAAGGATTTGTATGGGCCTCATCTACAAGCCCTGCTTACACTTACACTGCACCACAGCAAACTAATTAGGCATTAAAGTAATGGAAAAACAGAATAACACACCATTAAGCAATAAGCAAGGAAGTGTCACAACTTGTCAACAATTAGAAGTGTGAAAAGAAAATGCAAACATCCCTTAAAACCAGAGCTCATGTAGTACTGATCGAAACACAATGACAACTGCTCACACAGACACACACACACGCGCACACAAACATACACCCATAAGGGCAGAATAGCAAAGACAAGCAGTCACACTTTGACAGCATTTAATTTTACTTTTTTAAATGTGTATACAAGCGTTAAAACTACATCAAAACCCCAGTTCAGCTCTTCCTTCTGACACTTCCTTCAAGTTTAACGGGAGTGTCTAGCAACAGCTCCCTCTGGCACATACAAATGATGCACCAGAATGTAAACACCAATCCTAAAATTGTGAATACTCACAGGTCATTAATATTTTGGCCTACCTGTCTGTTGCATCTTTGCTCAGTCCTCCCAGTAAAAGCATGGCTTTAAAAGAAAATGAGTCAAAACTCAATACTGAAGACGATAAGTACTTCTCAAACCGCAACTGGCCTTACCTAGCAAAAAAATCCCTGCTGAAGATTTGTGATGCTCAATAAAGAGTTCTGTGATCTGTTTGCCTGTGCGACTTTTAAACACTTCCATAAATCTGTCAATATATGGCAAACCTAAGTACAAGACTTAGAAATATTATCTGAAAACCCATACACTAAAAAGGAGGTAGTTGTCCACATAGCAGTTATTCAGGAAATGCTGGCCATGTAATACAGAAAATGTTCCTCTGACAAAATCACACGTGAGATTTATGTGACCCCGGTCTCCCCACCACCACCATGAATCAGCAAGTCATCAGGGCACATGCGGATGCTATAATCCAGTTTGCTGTTGCCTTCACGAGGTCCAGCAGCAATGCAGTTAAAGCAACACTCTGTACACACGAATCAGCAGTCTGCCTTTAACCACTCATTCCCTGGACAGATCTGGGCTCCTGACTGTCGGCAACAGAAAAGAAAACGTAAGATAAAACATTTATCAGTAGATGAAATAGGGGACAGAGAAATGCTTTGATGGTTTGTCAGGACAGAAAAAGACTATACACACAAGCAAAATTCTACATAGCTCTCTAAACTATATTACATTATACTTATAATTTCAACTATACATTCAGCTTCACTGAATAATGAATAACACAGCAAGGCAACATTTTCAGTTCTGCACACAAATACTACTGTGTGAGTTCCCTTTGTGATAAAAATAAGCATTTTGTTTGTTTGCTTTTTATTACATTTCCTAAATACGCAAGAAAACACGTAATTTGCAGGACAGTTTCACTTTTCTTTGTAAATCTGTTTCCTTATTATATTAACGTACAATGTAGCTAATCTGACAATATATAGATTTTTATTGAAGCAACATCTTTTGATGAAGGTAAGGGGAGAACCGCAACCACCCCCCCCCCCAAAAAAAAAAAAAACTTGTTTGAAGCATGGCTTTAGTTTTAGGAACTGTTTGCCTAAATCAAGCCCTTAAAATGTAAAATGAAACAACAAATTGGCATGGACTGTGCCCTCTCACCCTTGCTAATACAAGCATCATCAAACAGGGAAAGCTTGGAAAAAGTGATGGAAAATGCCATTTGTACACATTCTTTTAAGTGATAATATAACTCATCTCTCTTTGCTAAAAAGCATATAACCAAAACAGTTCCTTTTACTTGAAATATTTTTTAAACAAGAAACATCTTTGTTGAATTATCACTTATGACACAGACAATCATACATTTATATAAATGAATGCAAACACACCATATTGACATATTTTCAGTTTTAAATGTGTAATATTCTATAGTCAATCAGTCAAACATTACATAGCTCATTCATTTCCTGCCTTCCCTTAAACCTCATTCCTCAACCAAAACATAATTCTGCACATATTTTGTTCCTATAGTTCACATTTAATTTCTTTATAACTTGTTCCTACCTTTTTTCTAAAAGATCTCATATATAGTTCTTTTATCTCTGTTAGTATAGTTACTATATCTAGTACAGCTGGTTTAAACTTTCATTTCCATTTTCTAATAATTGCGTTTTGGTACCTACCAGGATTAAACTCAGCAAGTCCTAACTATGTCTATTCAACTCCAGTTCTGTATCACAGCTGAAGAAAATAAGTTCCATAGTTATATCAATTTGCTGACATAGTATTTCAGACAGAATAGTCTGCAGGGAATTTTTTAAGTCTGCAACTCCTTGCACTTACAAAAATATGTTTCCAATTACCTCTTTCTTTCCCATCACACCTACAACATTTGCAATCCACCTGAGGAAAAATTCTCTGGCATCTACTTGGGGTAAAAAAATACTTATTCAAACACTTCCAAGCCAAAATCCTAAATCTTCTACACTTTGTTGCATATTTGGGAGCAATACATATATGCTTGCATTATTTCTTTGTGAACTGCTTATCCTGTCTCTCTTCCCAAACCTTTCTAACTCCTCTGAATGATTCCTGTAGTCATCCTGCAATATTTTATATGCCCTATTGATTATCCATTTTTTAACAGCAGCTTCTGTCCTACACTCTACAAAAAACTTTACCAGTGCTGGTCTTTCACTTAGGATCCCCCTATTCCTTTTTCTTTACCTATGCCCTGATATCAACCCTTGATAGGAAAAGCAATCTCTATCTAGTCTGCAGTCCAAATGAATTTTTGGCCTGTTTCATTCTATTACCTTTCCCTCTCTAATTATTTGCTTGCAATACCTTGGATCCTTTGCCAGTTTTCTCCAGTAAATTCCAGCCCCCTCTTGACTATTCTCTGTACCATAATTGCAGTCTTCCCTATCGGCAGAATCTCCTTTCATAGGTTCATAGGTAGGTAGTAGGCTATCGGCCCTGGGGCCTATACAAGCCCAGCCAAAAAGGTACCCTGGCTTTTGCCACCCAAGAAAATTATTTTCCTGTGCCACTGTTGAGCAGAGTCACAGACGTGATCCCCGGGGTGAATTTCCTATTTCCCATCCAATCATCAAGAATTTTCTTCAAGAGTGCTAATGAGGAGCTTTGTTTGATATACACAGATAGTTTATTCCAGAGTATGGGAAGTCTCTGGCACAGGAATCTATCCCTCCTGCATGTTCTGTTTATTGTGGTGACAAAGTTTAGGTCCCTAGAGCGTGTAGCTCGGAGGGAATGGGATTTCTCTAAGTGAAGCATGTCCAACAGCTCTGGGTTTGACACAGCTTTGTATGTTAGGCAGAGATCACCTCTGAGTAAGCGATATGCAAAGGAGTAAAGCTGGAGTTTTTTGAGATGGTCTGCGTAGGGCATGTGTTTGAGGCTGGTAATCCTCTTTGTGAGGTATTTCTGTGGCCTTTCCAGTTGTTGTAGATGTCTTGTGAGGTACATATCAAAAGGGGCTTTCTAATGAGTGATGAGTAGAGGGGAACAATGACCTCTTTTTTTCTGGATGAGAAACCTTTTGTGATGAGGTGTGCCATGTAGAAGGATTTCCTGACTACTGTGGTGATGTGATTATCAAAGGAGAGGCTACTGTCCATCTGTGTCCCAAGGTCTCTTATCACATTTTCAGTGTTAAGTATACTACCACCTATGCTGTAATTCATGGGTACAGAGTTTTTACCAAAGGGGATGACAATGCACTTTTTGGCATTGAGCTTGATGCCATGGCTTTGACACCAGGCATCTGTCTCAGTGAGACCCTTTTGTAGGATGTCCACATCGTTAGGAGTTTCGATTATGGCTCCCAGTTTGCAGTCATCTGCAAACTTCATTAGCCAAAGACCTTCTGTGTTAGCCTGTACTTCAGAGAAGAAGATACCAAACAGGAGAGGACCCAGGACTGAACCCTGTGGTACTCCACTTGTCACTGGTCTGAAGTCGGATTTGGAGTCTGCTACTTGCACAGTGTGGGTTCTGTCAGTGAGCCAGTTGGCAACCCATCTTGTGACATAGGGATTTATACCTAGTTTAGTGAGTTTATCTATAATTCCAGAGTGGGGAATGGTGTTGAAAGCCTTGGCAAGATCTAGATAGGCTGTGTGAACCACCTTATCCTCATCTACGTCTTTGGTGACTGCTTCAAAGAAGTCTATCAGGTTTAGGAGACATGATCTGCCTTTTACAAACCCAAACTGGGTGGGGTCCAGAGTTTGGAGATTACCAATGTCTTTTTTTATAAGTTCCATGATGATACGTTCCATGGCCTTGCAGACCAGGCTCGTCAGACTAATGGGGTGGTAGTTCCTGGGGTCCGTGGTGGCTCCCCCCTTGTGGAGTGGGATAACCATCGCTGTGCGCCATTCAGCAGGCAGAAAGCCTGAGGTGAGGCTATGATTAAACATGGTACTTAGGTGGGGTGCCAGTTCGTTCTGTAGTTCATGTAGAACGCAGCCTGGGATGTTGTCTGGTCTCATGGATGCTGTGTTCTTGGCTTTGGAGAGTGTGGTTTTTATCTGTGCAGCCGTGGCTACAGGAACTTTGCATTCTTCCAGTATTGAGATGGGCTCTTTAGGGAGTGAGAGGGGGGTAAAGTTAGCACTGAACCTATCTGCCAGGATGTTGGCACTATCAGTTGGGTCTGTATATTTAGTGAAACAACTGTTGGCCAGCATATGTGTGACCCGGAGCTCTCAAAACCAAAACACACCAACAAGCTAATCGAAATACATAGCTTTATTGTTCAAACCGGTTTCGGCAGAAAATGCCTTCATCAGTGAAAGATAATCAACGTTACAAAGCCAAAAAGCACATAAATATTTATATGCATCCCCAACCAATAGGAAACATGGTATGTTCCCGTTCCTGAGTGCTAATTACATACACATAAAGTGACAAGATAAAATAGAGTTATACATAGCTGTAGTAAGGGTTAGTGAAAAACATTTAATAGTAATATATAATCATGTATATTTAAGAATACACATAAAATAATATCAGAGAATTAAGCAAGGATCATGAGTATATACACATTGGTAATAAACTTATGCATAAACATGAGACTAATAATATGCCATTGAAAATAATGGAAATACCAGTATCCAAGAAAGAATCATAAAAATGAAATCTGTTGCAAACATATATCAACTCAATTGATACAGATAAATGTACATCATATAATGAATATATATTTGTACCAAAATAACATGAGATTGTAATAAAAATAGCATAGGTTTCAATAGTCCACGGATATAAAGAAACAAAATTCCTACTATGTTGAATGATAAGAAAGTGAATATGTTGACATATCAAAAAACAAGCCAAACGGTTGTATAACAAAATGCCAAATAACAAACCCCATGATAGTATAAATGCACATAATGTTCAACAATAATAGTTGTATAGTCCATAGGTATAAAGAAGCATACTATAATAGTGGTTATAGATCAACCATTAAGAAATACAATGGTGTGAAAATACAAATATTAAATAAATAATATTCCATGGTTGTAACGAAGCTAAACATAGTAATGCTACCTAATAAACATTGTAGGTAAGGTAAGACATAGATTCCTCAAAAAAGATTATTATTACAAATGGTCATTCAAATCTGGTGGAAATAACGCCCCATGATCCAAGGCATTTTCTGCCGAAACCGGTTTGAACAATAAAGCTATGTATTTCGATTAGCTTGTTGGTGTGTTTTGGTTTTGAGAGCTCCGGTTTACACATATGCTGGCCAACAGTTGTTTCATTGGTATTTTTGGGCCATGCAGATCCTACGTGCACAGCACAGTGTTCAGTTTCTGTATATTTAGTGCCATTATGCTGTAACTCAGAGCAGATCTGAGTGTTGCCATTGAGATTCCTGACATAGCTATAGAATGCTTTGTGATTGTCTTCAGAATCAGTGGTGATTTTGATTTCGTAACTAGCTTTGGAGGATTTTATCAGGGATCGCAGCTTCTTACTGAGGCTGACCAGGGAGCTCCTCCACTCATGGGATTTTACTTTCTTTTGCAACAGTTTCTTCCTTTTGTTGTACAGTTTGTTTATGGCAGGGGACCACCAGATTGGCTTCCTTTTTTTGAGGATAGCGTCTTGTTTCTGTTTGGGATAGCATGATCAATGCACTTGTGTAAGTGCTTATAAAGTGCAGTTGTGTAGGATTCAGTAGTCGTAACTGTATTGTCCATCTGCATGGGTGTCATGAAGTTCACCACTTCTGTCTTAAAAAGCATGAAGTTGGCTTTCGAGAAGTTTTTCACCATGGTTTCCTTAAGGGGGGGGGGTGGGGGCAGGATGTGGATATCTAGGGTAATTAGCTTATGGTCAGATTGGACCAATGAGGCATTGACTTCAGGTGTGGAACACCAGTCACTCATGTTAGTAATGACTAGATCTAAGATATTGTTGCCCCTGGTGGGGGTTTGGATAAGTTGATCCAGGGCATTGGAGTTTATAAATTCCAGAAAGCATTGAGCAAAGGAGTTGGTACATGAGTAGTTTTCCCAGTTAATGGTGGGGTAGTTGAAATCGCCCATTATTAGGGTGTTTGGTTGAACCCTAATATTTTCCAGTACATCAAGAAAAGAGGAGTGGGAATCCTGGGGCATGGAGGGGGATCTGTAACAAGCTACAATTTGGATTGCAGTTTTGCCCGGAGTTAGTTGCACTTGGATAACCTCGGCTGCATTATGTTGAGCAACTACCCTGGAGGTGTGGATATCCTTAATGAATATGGGCACACCTCCACCTTTGGTGTTTCGGTCCAGGTTACATGGTCGAAAAGTGTGGTATGAATTATTGCCTGGTAGTGCAGGGGTGCTCTCTGGAGCCTTGAACCAGGTCTTAGCCACTGCACAGATATCAATGTTCTCCATTTTAAGGAGTGCCTCGAGTGAGTGCATTTTGAGATTTAGACTTCTAGCATTGAGTAGCATCACCCACAGTTTTTGCTTGCCTGTTCCTGTTATGGTATTGAATTTGTCATTTGAACCTTGCCTAAAAAAGGCACTGTAGGGGCGGCAAGAACCTTAGCCAGTATCCGGAATCCCAGGGGTGACAGGTGCAGGCCATCTCTGGCAAAACATCATGGTCTGTCGACTATGTCATCCCAGGCAGACATTGTTGAAGTCAATCATTTTGTCCTTGTACTGCGGCATCATTCTGGGTGATGGCAGAATCCTACTCAGGGCTGGGGTCATACCTGCCTGGGCTACAAGATTGGAGAGCTCTTCCATGTCTCTTTTCATGTAGTCCAGGGAGGTACGTCTCAGGTTGTTCACACCAACATGGACAATGACAGAGTCATATTTGTACTTGTTGTGGAGTGACCTGAGTGCGTGGGTTATGTGGCGGATCCTGGCACCCGACAGTAAGCTTTTCCTTGTTTAGCCTGGTGAGGGGGACATCAGTGTGCTTGACTATAGAGTCACCTATGACTAGTGTGTTGGTACGTTGTTTTGCCTTACTGGCTGTGGTTGAGTGGCACACTGAGTCTGCGGGCTATGTGTCATTTGGGTTGTGTTGAGGGGTAGAGGTTGCTTGCATTTCTGCTTTGGAGGTCTCTGTTGCTTGAGCAGATTATTACTTAGAGCCTCAGCAAATGTTTTTGTGTTTCTATGTGTGGATTTTGGTGGTGTAAATTTAGTGAGACTATGTGATGAGTGTGGTGCGGTGCAAGTGTTTACCTTCTCCTCTTGACTGTCAAGTTCAGTCTTGGTTGGAGAGAGCTTTACCTCCAGTTTGGCTAGATAAGTGCATCTCACAGGTTGTAGTGTTTGGTGGTAGGAGGAGAGGGTTATCTGTGTACATGAGGCAATTTCTACATTGCCCCAAGATGCCCAGATTCATCAGATAGACAGGAGAGAACACTGGAAGCTGACCCTTGGACATGCCTGAATAAAAAACTATTTCCCTCTAGATAAGTGAGGAAAGTGAGTACAAGAGCTGTTCTTCTCTAAGCAAGTGAGGAAAGTAAGTACCAAAACTGTTTTCCTCTACGTAATGAGGAAGGCTGAGTGCTGTAGTAATTATTATTTACTAATTATTAATTATTATTATTTCTTCATTCTCATATTGGATTAGTTCTTAGAATACTTTCTGTTACTTTATGAATATAATATTCCAAATAATTATTGCTATTCTCCTGAAGGATATGATCCAAAATTCCAGTCTCTCCTTATTTCTAAAGCTTCCTCCCCATTTCAACATCCCTTTCCACTTCAAATTATAGCATTCTGCTTGTGCTATGTATAGAAGCTTTAACTGTGCAGCTCTGAAATGCACTTTCAAATCAGTTAATCCCAATCCATATTGCTCTATTGGAAGCAACAAGTTATTCCACTTGACTCTGCCCCTCTTCTCCCAGATAAAATCCTTCAAATCTTTATTAATTGCTATCCACAAATTCTCCTCTGGTGGATAAAAATATTCCTGACCTGCGTGTAAAACAAAAGGGACTAAAAACATTTTCACTACTTATATCTTGCTATCCATATCCATGAAATTGAGCTTCCAATGTCTTCATTTTTGTATAATCTTTTGTTTAGTGTCTCTCTTCCCACATGCCATAAAGAATCCCTTTTAACCCACACTCATAAGTACTTCATTTTATCATGTCCATATAAATAGGGGTATCACTGAACCAATTTGTGTGCGAGTACAATATTTACAGCTATTGCCTTGTTTTATCTTCATTAATGTTGTATACTGAAAAAAAAACCTGAAACTGTTTCAAAATGCTCCACAACAAGGTCCTGGTCTTATCAGTTACAAAATAACACCATCTGCAAATAAAGACAACTTTTCTTGATTATTATACAAATTACATCCTTGAATTTCTGCGTGCATTATTTTTTTGATAATGGTTATAAACAAAATGCAAATAACATAGTGGAAAGACAGTACCCCTGCCTGATTCCTCCATTCAAACAGAACATATCAAAGAGGGCCCACCCCACAAACTTTAAATTTTGCCTCCAGTCTCTCATATAACATCTTAATAAGCCTTATTATTTTGTCTGGGAATGCAAATAGTTCCACTGCCATACACATAAAATCCCAGCTTACTCTGTCAAATTCTTTCTCTGCATCAAGACCCACCAGCAACAGTGATATTTTCCTACATTCTCCTTTCTTCTGGATCAACACTGTTCTATTAATGTTGTCAAATGTTTGCTTCCCCTCCACAAAACCAAATTGATCCATATCTATCAATTTTGTTATTACCTTCACCATTCTTTTAATCATTATAGACATAAACCCTTTATAACCATGGTTTAGAATACGAATACGAATGGACCTATATGAAACTGGATCTGATGGGTCATTATTATCTTTAGCTATTACCCTTCTAACTTCCAAACTTCACAAGGAATACAATCTATTCCTGTAGACTTTCCTGCAGATTGGTTTTACATTACCAATTTTATTTAATCTCCTCCAATCCTGCTAATAATCAAGGCTCATCTACAGCTAACTTTTAATTCTTCCATAAACATTTCCTTTTGTACTTTTTTTTGATTCCCATATTTCTCTGCCTTATATACATTTTCATAAAATTTCTGAGATACTTTAAATACTACTACAGGATCTCTTATTTTCTTTGTTATAGGCTTCCTAAGCTTGGGTACTTTAGATATTAAATCATTATATATCATTACACTGAATGAAGAAGGAATGGAGACTGTCAGGTTTGAATTACTGAATTCAAAAATTATTTTCAAATAACACAATTAATCTGCTAATGCAAACATTAGACCTAATATTAAGTTACAACTTTTTTGAATTCAATGGAATTGCGTATTTTCAAGCTACTGGAGTAGTGATGGGGCAGCTATAGCCTCTAGCTACGCAAATCTATTTATGCATGGCTTAGAAAGAGTGAATATCATACAAAATTTATATTCAGTTAATATTGTTTTTTCAAACATTTTATAGATGATGGTTTTTTGGTCTGGAGAGGGGGTGAAGAATTGTTGCAAGATTTTTCGGATTACATAAATGATTATATTTCACTTGTGAATACAGTTTACAGTTTAATTATTTAGATGGCACTGTTTTAAAAGTAATAATACATTAGTCATGAAAGAGGTCCAAAATAACACGTACTTGCCTTATAATAGTAGGCACTCCAAGAAAACCAAGGAAAATATAGTTAAAGGACAATTAATGTGAGTTAACAGTTCAACTAAGACAGCTCAAGATTTTTTATGCTGAAAGTGTAAGTCTGTGCAACAAATTTTTAAGTAGGGGTACCCGGATGAAGTGGTTGCAGCTTCTTTCAATGACATATGTATACAGTGTGAGAAAACAAAATATTAAGTTCAGAAAAGGAATCTAAGAAAAGGAACTTTCAAACCTCCATGCAAGTCAGTAATAGTGTGGATGCAACAGCTATTAAAAGCATCATCACTAATAATTGGAAAATTATTAAAAGTTGCCTTGAAATTAATAAAATTTAAGTGATCACCCTGTTTTTGTCCAGAAAAAGGATAAGAGCTTTAACGTTTTTTTTTTTTTCAAGCTGAGCTCAGTAGACCTGCAGAAATGAGGGATAAATTGCATATGGTACAATGTTTTAATTGCAATTTATGTGATTATATGTTGAATTTAGTGAAATCATCATTAACAACTATTGTCTTAAGATTAATGGGTGTTTCACAAATTTGTTGAATATTTAGTTATGTGTAAATATTGTCCTTCTTTTTATGTTGGTCGTACTGTTAGAGAACTTTACAAGGGTTGGGGGGGGTGGCCTAATGGTTAAGGTGTTTACCTTACAAACACAAGGTGCAGGGTTTGACTATCACAAGGGATAATTGGCTAGGTTTAAAATGGCCCACAAGGGCAATTAGCCTAGTACTAATCTATGAACCTATGAAGAGTATTTATGAGCACAAGCATGCTGTAGAAGTAGAAGATGAAAGGAATGCTTTTGTAAAACACTATAAATCAAGCACATGCAAGGCTGATTTTAAATTCTTAGCTCTTTTTGATAAGATGTTTGATGCAGAAGATGAGTTAGGGTGGCACAAATATTTGTGGCAGGTGAGATTGAATGCTTGTTACCTACCCGTTCTGAATAATCATGAAGACTTTGTAGCATACTTGAAAAGGAAAGGGTTAAAGCATTACGTTTTAATATGGTCATGTGATTTAATTTTTGTATTTAAATGTGTTTTGTAATTAGAATTATTCAGTCTGAAGAAGTCTGTATCAAGGATAAAAAGCACTTACTCATGCTTTGCTTTGCATTTAATCGATTAAACGATTTTGTTTTTTATGTCGCCTTTTATTTCTATTGTTTTCCAGTTAGATTGGATTTACTGTCCTCTTTTTGTTTATAACAAAAATAAAAATGCAGGGTAATGAAGTAAAAATGGGACACTGGCATTTTCTCATCTATCTGTTGAAAAGAGAGGAATTTAAGGAATGGGTAGTGTTATACACACACACACATATATATATATATATATATATATATATATATATATATATATATAGTTAGACATTTATAACAGTGCATATACACTTCTGTTTATTAGACTATATATGTAGTAAAATATAACAGTGCATGGATACTTCTGTTTGCTAGAATATATGTAGAAAAATATAGTCACTTAGATGCATGTACATTTCTGTTTGTTAGCATGTATACAATAAAGGGTTAAACTGCTCTTAGCTGAGAAGCAAGAAAAAAAGGCTTCTAACTGCATGTAATACATTCTGTGCCTGGTACAAGCTTCAAGGAAAACAGATAAGAAACCAGGTGAAGGGAGTATCAGAGACAGAAACATTCTCAGACTCCCTAAAAGTTTAATATTATTCACACTGAAACAGAATACAATGAACCGACTGTATGACATCAGAGAAATACCAAAGTACTGACTTTGAAAGTTCCTAACAGACTGTAAATTCCAAAGACTGCTTTCATAAAAAAAGTATATATATGACATTGAAAATGCGTGATGTTACATCTGATTTTTTTGTTAGATCTAGACATTATCTTTTATTCTGCCTGAGAAGTTTAACCTGGTACATTAAAAACTGTAAACTGTGAAATTATTGTAGGTGTCATCTGTTACATAAAAAGTATGCCCCACCCTCTACTCCCCAACTAACCCACTCTCATCCCCCCATTTCATCTTGTGCCCAAATGTATTATAATACCCCACCTCTTCAATAGCACCACTATCTCTCTTTTCCCTTATAAATACATAAACACGAAGAAAACATCAACCCTATCGTTATAACTACTAAGCCACCTTCTAAGCTTACCCATCTATTTCTAGTTAACTCAGCACCTGTAAAAAAAGTGGGGACATTTACCCCAATCCCAGTCCCCATACCATGTCATTACTAATTCTCTCCCATCCTACCACACATGCTATGAACTTAACACCCCCCCCCTCAGAAAAGCTCAAATTTCCTTATCCTAAACATGAACATGAAAAGGGTCCTAAACAAAATATCAGAATTCCATGCAACTCTTCTTCTATACTCCCCAGACATAGTCATACTCACGGAAACCTGGCTAAAGCCACACATACACGACACCAAAATAACAACCCCTGGTTACAGCATCCTGCGATAAGACAGAATCAATAAAAAAGGTCATGGCATTTCCATAATCTCTAACGATAACCTCAAAATTGAGAAGTTGGCCAACAACCCACCCACCCCTAACAATAGTGAAATTCTAATCTCCCGCCTTCAAATTAACCACAACAAACACATCATTATTATAGCCATTTACATTCCCCCTGGCAATAACCCTTCCACCAGTGACGACCTACTTCACTGGTGTTCTACATCTTACACTCTGAAAACCATAATACTAGGTAACAGCATTGACTGGGCAACCATCTCCTCCAACAACCCCACCAATTTTATAAACTTACATGGGTTCTCACAACTAATTCAATCCCCTGCAAGGGTGGACAAACACAGTAATAAACATTCAATACTAGACTTGGTTTTCACAAATAAACCCTCCCACTATGGCAGACATGTTTGCCTCCCTGACAACCTAAGTGACCACCTATCCACTTAAGTATACAGGGAGGACAACACCACCTCTAAAAACTTTGTCTACAAATATATTCACAGTAAGAAATACTTCTCTCCAGATATCTTTAAAACCGTCCTGCAAAACTGCCATACAGTTGGCACTGGACCCATACAGCACTTCAATGACAAATTCCTCTATATCCTTAATAGCATAGCCCCCATTAGAAAAATGCTTATTTAATCCAAACAAACACCTTGGCTCTTCAAAGAAACCATAAAACCCCTAAAATTAAGAGACAAAAACCTGGATCCTATGCCAAGAATCAAAAAATGCAACACTCCTCCTACAATATTGCCTAATGTGCAACCTTGCTAAAAAAAAAAAAAATCAGACAGCACAAGAAAACTTTCCACACTACTCTGCAAAATTAACACCACAACAACCTCCAGAAACTTTGGAAAGCCATCAACAACTTACTAAAACCGAGCCACACTTGCACTCCAACCCCATCCACAACAAAAACTGCCATAAATATAGCTTCCAGTTGTTGTTGTTTGTCTTTTCGGCTTTTCCCGGTTAGGGGTCGCCACAGCGGAACTCCGGTCTGCTAATGATTGGCAGTAGATTTTTATGGTGCCAAGTTGCCAGCCCGACACCCAATCTTCAGCGAAGGCACGCCCATTCACGCATGTCTTTCTGAGGACAACATAGCTTCCAGTTCATCTCTCATTTTATCAATTCCATCCTATCACTAATAAAAAATAGAATCTACTTCTCCACTATCCATACTTACACATACAACAGATGACCTAAATTCCTAATCCAAACTAATATGATAAAGAAACTCCGGGCCAAAATAAAGCCATCATTACACGCAGCTGACCAGCTCCCTAATTAATTACTTAAATTAACATCAGAAGTCACCACCTTCCCAATATCCATCCTTATAAACTGATATACAAAAGAACAGTATATTCCCAAGCTGTGGAATGTCTCTTGCATCATAACTCTGCATAAGGGTGGAACATCCACAGATTTTTACTAACTACCATCCAATAGCCATACTATCCCCTTTAGCTAAAATCCTTGAAAAATGCATGCACTTACAACTACTTGATTACCTAACAAAAAATAATCTCCTAGCCTCATCTCAGCATGGGTTTAGACTTAAACTCAGCACCACTACTGCACTTGTCAGCTTTGCCAACTCAATCAATCAAATACGAAATTCTGGACGACTTGCATTTTTCATCTTTCTTGATATGTCTAAAGCTTTCTATACCGTCTCATATCAGAAAATGCTTAATGAGCTAGCCTCCTTAAACATTTCTCTCGTGGCTCTTCACTGGTTTAAAAACTATCTGGCAGATGACAAGCAGTAAAATGGCAAGATAAACTCTCCCCTTTTCTACCCATCTCTGTCGGTGTTCATCAAGGATCCATACTTGGTCCTCCTCACTTACATGCTTGTTCCCTAAACTCTTTCAAACTACTCAAAAAGCTATCTTTGACATTAAAAATTTCATCTTCGACTGCCAACTTATCCTGAATCCCAATAAAGCTAAACTCATGCTCTTGACAAAAACATATCACTCTCTACCTCCTACCTTCATCATCCACTCCACTAACAACAGTAAAACTGAACCTGTCGAACACATGAAACTCTGGTGTTACTATCGATAATTTCAGATTTGATAAACACATAGCTAGTATCATCACAAAGGTACACATCTAACTAGGGTCACTCTATAGGGTTAAACCTTTTCTGACTAATGCCACCATAAATTCCACAGCCAACACACACTTACTCCCCTCCCTGCTATATACCTCCCCTATGCTCACTAATCTTAGGAAAACAGACCAAATTTAGATGGAATCTTGCTACAACAAAATAGCAAAATTTGCCACTGGCCTGCCCTACAGATCATACCATTGTAACATACTACACCAACAAACTTACTAACGTTTAACCAACTAAACTTTACACATAACGTCTTTCTTCACCCCGGCAACTGAAGAGCCCTAAAAGACCTGAATCACTCCTATAGCACCAAGAGATCCCAAAGAACAACCAACAAACTACTTCTAGACATAACTAAATCCAACAATTACCACAATGACTTCCTAATATCAAACAAGATATCCAGAATTTGGAATTCCATACCCCAAACAATCATCAACACTAACAATGAATTAAAGTTTAAAACACTTTTGAAAGAACACCTTGTAAATAAATGGTTATGCTCTTGCATCAACCCTGCATGATTAATCCCTTCTCTACTACCTCCCTTTTCTATCCTCTTTCTCAAATATTCTCTCTAATTCCTTCTCCAAAATTTCTCTTTCTTGCTTTCTCCTTTTCTTCCCTGAAACCTACCTGACGCTAGCCTCTCACCCTCAACACTTGCAAGCTACCCCCTCAGTTTTTACTATATTTATTCATCAGTACTTCTGTCAGTCAATTACCAAACTGCTCTGAGAATTACTCCAGGCTCTCTACTTCCCAATAATGCTTTTACAGTATCCCTTTCACCCACTTGTTTCAGTTTGCTACCTCTTCTGCTGTACCTCTCTACGCTCACATGTCATCCACTTTGTTTCAATCTTTCAATCTTTCTCTTCCATCAGAACAATTTCCATGTCACATCTGCTATCAATACTATTACTACTGCTGTTGACTAACATATAACGTAGTCACTATTGACTATACCCAAATTGGTTGGCTTATGTTTTGTCACTCCCAATCTAGTTCTGAACTGTTTTACCTACCTATCTGAAAATCTAAATTATACTTATTTAAGATATTAACTCTTGCAATTATTTGCTATTTTGATATATTTCAAATGCAATTATACAACTGTTGTATTTTTCACTAGTACCTTTTTTCCTTACTGTGTATGAGCATGTCTTCAAACGTTTTGTATATACTATTCTACTCTATTACTGGTGAGTTTTAGGCTAAGATTATGTGTACCTATTCTGTATTGTTTTATTTTTGACATTTTTATGGTTTGTCATGTTAATTGTGAGGCTTTTCTCCCCAGGCCTCCACTGAAATGGGGCTAATTATTCTCAGCCCAGTGGATAATCTCAGTGAACAAATGCAAAATAAATAAATACATTTCTAATTTTTTTTAGTAATTCCTGTGCTTTTTTTCTCTCTCTCAACAATTTTTTTGATCATTGGAAAATGTTTCACTGGCATAGTTTCTCTATGAACTTTATTATCAGAAGAGTAAGAAGCAGAATCTCCTGTTTGATAGCTCACTTTTTGTTGGTCACACTTTTGTATTTCTTCCTTAGCAAGTTCTGCATTAAAAATGAGTCTGAGTCTCCAGAAAAAAATATAAACTGGCTGGAGAAACTGTGGGAAATTGTCATTCCATAGTGATAGGTAAATGTCTATGATCAGGAAAAGAGTTCATACTTAGGAGTGGCTAGTGTGTGAGAGGTGTGTTGGTACCTCTGAGGCTAGGCTTGGTGTTACACCTGACAGTACAGCAGGGCCACGAGAAACCTCTGGAGGACCACAAAGTGCTAAGAGAAAATTTAATAAACAAAACATTTGCATCTATAACCACCAATGGTAACCACCGCTACATGGCAGTGTACAATGGAGAACTACATGCAAACAAGTGCAAATTTGGGGTTTAATAAAACAAGAAAATACCCTTTTTAACTCCAACTAGCCAATAAGAATGCTGTCTCTGAGCTCTAGTCCAATCACCCTCAATTAGATAGAACCCAGACAGCACTCTATTCATACAAGGGTGCAGAAGGGCCTTCACCAACAAAGGTGGCTTGAAGTTAATGCGCAGAAGTTATCAAACAGACCCAGAAATAGCAAACTTGGAAATTGGCAGTGCTACAGCTGAACTAGTACAGTGTACAGTAAAATGTGACAAAATAGTTTAGACAATTCAAACAGACAGAGGAATGCAAATACAAAATAAAAGTGCAATATTACAGCAAAAACAGGCACGTATAGTTAGTTGGAAGCAATGGATGCCTCAGATATTTCAGTAGCTCAGTGAAGAGCTGGTTTTAGTTCCCAAGTGATACCAAACAGTCTAGATTCAGCGAGACAGAATCTAGCCTATGCTATAAAATGCAGAAGTACTATAAATTCAAAGTACACAAAATCACAGTCACAACAGCAGAAAGCAGTTTCAATAATGCAAAGTGCATAAAATCACAGTCACAAGAGCAGAAAGCAGTTTAAATAATACAGCAATTCACCAGCAATTCCCAGCATAGAAAGGTGCAGGCTACACTCTCCTGCCACAACAGTCTATATCACAAACCATCCTAATGTAAAACAACTAGTTTTGGAGCATAAGTGCTTAAGTTAGAACTAAGACATTTCAAAATAACAGACACATATGCCTTCAATCAGCAATTTCCATCTAGATGCGTGTAGGCTATCCTGTCCTACCACAATAGTTTAGACCACAAATCCTCCTAATGAAAAGTAACTATTTTGGAACCCAAGTGCTTATACCAGAATAAAAGCCACTTAGAATAACAGGCACAATTAGCCTTTACCAGCAATTCCCAGCTTAGAAGGGTGTAGGCCACACTCTCCTGCCACAAGAGTCTACACCACAAACCATCATAATGTAAAACAACTGGTTTTGGAGCACAAGTGTTTAAGATAGAACTAAGACATTTCAGAATAACAGACACACAGGCCTTCAACCAGCAATTTCCATCTAGCAGAGTGTAGGCTATCCTGTCCTGTCACAATAGTTTAGACCACAAATCCTCCTAATGAAAAGTAACAGTTTTGGAACCCAAGTGCTTTTATGCCAGAATAAAGACATTTAGAATAACAGGCACAATTAGCCTTTACCAGCAATTCCCAGCTTGGATGAGTGTAGGCCACAGTCTCCTGCCACAAGTATCTAGACCACAAACCATTCTAATGTAAAACAACTGGTTTTGGAGCACAAGTGCTTAAGCCAGAACTAAGACATTTTAGAATAACAGACACATAGGTCTTCAACCAGCAATTTCCAGCTAGAATTGTGTAGGCTATACTGTCCTGCTACAAGAGTTTAGAACACACATCCCCCTAATGAAAAGTAACTGTTTTGGAACCCAAGTGCTTATACCAGAATAAAGACACTTAGAATAGCATGCACAATTAGCCTTTACCAGCAATTCCCAGCTTAGAAGGGTGTAGACCACACTCTCCTGCCACAAGAGTTTAGACCACAACCCTCCCCATGTAAAGTAACTGGTTTGGAGTCCAAGTATTTAAACCAGTATTAAGACCCTTTCAGAATAACAGACACAATGAGCCATCAACCAGCAATTTCCACTTTAAAAGGGTGTAGGCTATAGTCTCCTGCCACAAGAGCCTAGACCACAACTCCCCTAAAGTAATTGGTTTGGAGCCCAAGTTCTTAAACCAGAACTAAGACACTTACAGAATAACAGACACAATGAGCCTTCAACCAGCAATTCCCAATGTAAAAGGGTGTAGGCTATACTCTCCTGACAAAACAGTCTAGACCACAAATCTTCCTAATGTAAAATAACTGGTTTGGAACCCAAGTGCGTAAACCAGAACAAAAACACTTAGAACAACAGGCACAATAGGCCATCACCCAGCAATGCCCAGCTCAGAAGGGCACAGGCTACACTCTCCTCCCACAAGAGTTCAGACCACAAACCTTCTTGATGTAAAATAACTGGCCTGAAGCCCAAGCCCTTTAACAAAAATTAAGACACTTAGAGTAACAATTACAATTTAATCAGGCTACTAACAAGCAGTAATAAATGCAGCAGAATAAATGCAATTGAAAACTTTAAGAACAAGCAGTTAAAGCAAAATAAAGTAATAAAGCAGGAAGAGACACAAAATAGTAAAAACAGCTGAATAAAGTTTTTTTAGTTAAGTAGGAAGGGAGGAAACAAGATAATTCAAGGTTAAGAAATTAAGGGGATGGACCTTCTCAAATGATCTCACTGTACACAATGTAATGAACTGATGCACGGGGACTGGGAGGAGTGTCCAATATCAAATTTATAGTAGAGGCAGGCAACTCAAAAGTCACCAAGTTTTAGGAATATGACAACAATTGGGTGGGCAGTTTGGAGAAAAAAATGGAAAGTTAAACTCTCAGGGCAATCAGAAACACAAAGAGTTATTGACCAGTATTTCACACCTAAATAAAAATGGAGACTATACCAGAACAGAAGTAAAGACAAGTAAAAAAACCTTGGAACGTAACTCTGAGATATGTTCACAAAACACAGCTATTGCAGCATACTGTTAAAAACTACAACCTAAGAGCACAGGATTGCTAAATATCACTGAAACAGAGCAAAACATATATACTTTTATCAGCTTTGTACACCTATATCAGCTTTTATCAACTCATCTGAATATCTGTTTAAAACTTTTTCCATTTTTCTAGACTTTTGTTATTTGAATTAATATACTCCTTCAGTGTTTCATTTATTTAATCCGCTCCAAGTACATTTGACTTAATCTTTACTCTAGATTACTGGAAACCATATCTTGCAACAAAGCTGGAGCTAGAACTGCTTTTTGCTGTACAGATGCAGGATTCTTCCCAGTCAGTGTTTACTCTTCACCTTTTCTGGTTGATTTTCTTTCAGGCTCTCTTAGTTTCCTCTTTGCAGGCATCCAGGCAGTATACTTATTAGTCAGTAACTGAATTTAAATCAAGTTTACAATATCTCTGGCTGCAGTTTCTCAGGTTCTGTTTTCACACTGGGAGAGGTGACGTTAAGCTGTTTATCAATAAGTAGCCATCTTGGACGTCATCAGAACATTATTCTTTTGAGCTGGGATACAGGATCTGAATTGCCTATACATAATAATGCCTTATTAAGTTTAATTCTGTTGTTTGCCAAAAAGTAATTACTAGAAAACAAAAATCAAAATCTAAACCAACTGTACTTGAAGTACTGATTACTGTAAGAGAGATAAAAGAAATGGAAAAGGGATCTTTAGAAAAGGGAAGAAGCAAATTTCATAGAAATAAATGGAATTTGTGGGAACATATTGCATAATTATGTTCAGGAGGAGGAGGAGTAAGGTTTATGGGAAAGCAGGAATTGAGCAGATTTATATAATATTGGACTGAAAGTTGTTATAAAAAAAGAAAACATAATGTGTAATGTGTGTAAATGGAAGGATGTCAATAAATATGGTTTCTTTTGTTTTCTGTTAATGTATGTGTGGTTTGTCTTAAGTGATAAATAAAGCTTTACAAAAAAAAAAAGAAATATGCACACAAATCATGGCATAGAGAAAAATCATTCAGACAAAAGTCAGCACACTCTACAAATCACTGCCTAAGTGAGAAATTACACAGCGTGTGAAATGATACTTTGTCATTTACATCACTATCAAAAACAGTGAAATTCTAAAACCTACTGCTACATTTCTGAAGCAGTTCTACAGCATCCCCCACCATCCCTGTTACTTATATACACTAACTCTGAGATTACCACACATTAGAGAAGGGGAATACAATGAGATATGACAATCTCACAATGACTGCATATTTTTCCGATTTGTATGTATATCCCTGGACTTCAGAAAGGCATCTATGCTTATACACATATCAGCCAGTAGTAACAACATAAGGTGTGACTCAGTGGGGAAAGGAATTCTCACCAATAAGATAACCTCACCTTGTAAGTAAGGAAAAGAAATGAACTCAAGGCTTAAGTCTGAGCTTAGGAACATGTTGAAACACTCAAGGGTTCATTTTAGAAGGTGGAACACATATCTAATCTAGACGGGGAAGAGGATGTGTTTAACCCATGGTTGCACTCTCAGGAGCAGGTCCATGATGGCTCCTCTGATATATAAACTTCAAGAGATGATAAATGGGGTATCTGACCCCCACTAGAGGATAGTATCATAACACACAAGTGTCCAAAAAAGGCCTAAGCAGTTTTACTGGACTTGGAGAAAAAAGGAAGTCCCTGTACTAGAAAACCTCCCTCGAGGTGTGTCTGCATGATGTGAAGTAGGCCTCAAACTTCACTTACCTGTCAGTGAACAGCTGGATCAATCCACTAGCACTTGCAGTACCTACTGATGTTATGCTTTGGACACAAGCAGAAGAGTATGTGCTATGGTCTTAGCTGGCACTTGGAAAATGTACTCTCAGGTATCAAAACACAGGAAGTTTCCAATAATGTACAGCAAGATGCAATTCAAATTACGTGACTGGCTAGAAGTTAATAGGTATGCTGGGGCTGGATGTCACTCTCAAGACTTAGTGCTGAGGCAATGAATGTACATAAAATGGAGTTACCTTAGTGCTGGAGCTCAAGATCAGAAAAACAAACTAGCCATTAAGAAGGCACCTAAGGGAGTAAGCAAGCAACTAAGCACTGAAGAGGGTACCACAAAGTAAGGTCCTACTCTTATACCTCCAGAAAAGAATACTAGACTGTTGTGAGTGAGGCATGGTGAACAGACCACATTAGGTTTTCTAGCTGATTTCAATTTGAAGCTGGCATATTTCTTTCTGTTATGAGTTATTGTTTGAAGAACCCTTAAGGATCATAGGAAGTTACTAGGCTACTGTCCCTGAGGCCCTTACAAGCCTAGTCAAGAAATTAGCACAGGTACTAACAAGTCAGCACCTGATACACCTGTCCAGCAGGGACACAGGTGGAATCCCATGGATGTTTTTTCTGTTCCTCATCCAGTTATCCGGGTTGCACCTCTAAAAGAGTTAATGAGGTGCTCTGCTTGACATGGAGAGGGAGTCTATTTCACAGAAGGGGGAGTCTCTGGGACACAAATCTGTCCCACCAACAAGTCCTATTTATGTCACAGACCAGGTTGAGGTCACACATGTAGGTTACTCAAGTGGAGCTTGACTTGCGGATATGCAGCAGTCTCATAAAGACAGGGTCTGAGACTTTTTGTAAGCCAGACAGAGGTCACCTCTGAAGAGTCTGTATGAGACTGAGTACAGGGACAGGGCTTTTAGCCTGTCTGTGTAGGGTAGATGTTTGTGGCCCTGGATTCTCCTGGTGAGGAACCTCTGTAGTCTCTCCAGCTGCTGCATGTACTTTGTGAGGTACATGCCAAAAGGGGTGTTGTACTCAATATCGTGTCTTATAATGGATGAATACAGGGATGTTATGACCTCCTTGTCCCTGGATGAGATACCCTTCCTAATGAGGTGGGCCATGTAGAAAGCTTTCTGTACAACAGAGGTAATATGGTGATCAAGAGTCAGTTTGCTATCAACCTAGGTGCCCAACTCCCTCACCACTGATTGCATGCTTAGGACCTTGTTATTAATGTGATAATCTGTAGGGATGTTACTCTGCATTCTTTGGCATCCAGTTTGAGGCCATGTTTCTGGCAACAGTCATTTTGTTTGGGTGAGACCCTCTTGCAGGATGTCCATGTCACTAGGGGAATTGATGACAGTCATCTGCAAACTTGGTCAGCCATAGCCCACTGGTTTTGGCCTGCACCTCAGAAAATTATATCCCAAACAACAGAGGCCCCAAGACCAATCCCTGGGGTACACTGCTCGTTACAGGTCAACTGCTTGAGGTGGCTTCCCCTATTTTGACTAGGTGGGTTCTATCTGTGAGCCAGTTTGCTACCCATCTGGTAACATATGGATTGATGCCTAGTTAAGAGAGTTTATCTATTATACTCGAGTGTCTTCCCCTTGTCCATGTCTTTGGTGACTCTCTCAAAGAAGTCAACCAAATTTAACAGGCATGACCTCCCCTTGATGAAACCAAACTGTGTAGGATTGAGTGTTTGGAGGTTGCCAATGTCCTTGTTAATGAGGTCCATGATACTTCATTCCATGGCCTTGCAGATCAGGTTAGTTAGGTTGATGGGTCTATAATTTCCTGGATCGGTGGATGCTCCACCTTCGTGCAAAGGGATGACAGTGGCTGTCCTCCACTCGTCTGAGATGAAGCCGGTACTCAGGCTTTGGTTGAATAGGGTACTTAATGGTGCTGCAAGTTCCTGCCTGAGTTCATGTAGGATGCTGCCTGGGATGTAATTGGGTCCCATGGAGGCTGTATTTTTTGCCTTTGAGAGGGCAGTGATGACTTGCTCCCTAGAAATAAGGGGAGGGGGGCAGGTGCTGGGGATGAATATAATATCCCAAAAGTGGAAGCTCTAGATTAGGAAGATGAAAGAGGAATATTTCACAAATAAAGTAGTACTATATGTAGAAGGATGCTATCCTGGTAATGTCTTTTGTATTAAACAAATCACTAAAATCCTGTCTGTGAATAAGTGTTAATGACATTATGATACTATGAAAGGAGAAAGAAACTTTAAAAAGTGTTTCATAAAATAAGTGATGTTTTATGCTCTGATGTTTTTTGTGTATGCTATTACATTCTGCTACTGAAATTTAAAACACTAAAACCAATGTAGGAACACAAATGTATATGATAAACTGTATCTTTCCAAATAAACACAATAATTAGGCTCCGTAAAGAACACATCTGACTGTAAGGTACTGGCTAAGTCCAAAGGAGTATTGTTGGCCCAGCCCTTTGCTGGGCAATAGCATGAGGATACATGAGACATCAAGTACAGAAGAAAGACATCATAATGAAACTGCTTGTAAACATTATCTGAACATATTATCATTTTAAGCACTCAGCTGGCAGCATATACACAGGGTACAAGGGTACAACAATAACTGAAAGTTGTCTACTGATCATAACAATAAATCTGCATAGTCCTGGATCATCTTCCCAAATCAGGACTGAAACGTCAACTTTCAATCTGCTCAGCACTGTTAAAACTTTCTCAGGCTTCAGCTCCTCTTCTTTATCCAGAAGTCCCTGTGCAAAAACATCTTTCTTCAGACCAGGGCCACTTGAAAATGGAACACACATCAGCACTTTCATCATAATCCTAAGACTATCCAAAAAGTGCAAGTAGCTGGGGGGGGGGGGTTGAACAGGAATAGTGAAAAGGTAGAACCAGACCTTACAGATCTGGGAAGTACAAAACCTTTTGGATCTGAAATGGCCTGGTTCATCCTTTTCACCACTGAAACTGCATCTCCAGTAGACCTGCATGTGTGGCCTCATGAAAGAAATAACTGTATCCCAGGGAGAGGCAAAACCTACAGACCATATTTAGCTTGTACTGTCTTGCAAAATTGCTCACAGTCTCAGGTGCAGCGGCACATCTCATTTGAAAACAGTGTATGACATATTTACAGCTCTCGTGGAGTGATCTCTCCGCACCATTGCTAATGCAATGTTATATTAATTTAGCAAAACTTGATTCAATCAGGAAACCACTTAGAGTGGTTGGACTTAGAAATTCCATGTCCACCTTGTTAGGAATATCTGTCATAAACAATTACAAATCCTTTTTGAAGTGTTTTGTCATATTCAGACAAAATTTTTTTTGCCTATGGGCATCCATACAATACAATAAATACTCTCTTTTGTTAGCATTAGTGTCTGCATGAAAGTAGGTTTGACTGGCAAGACACCTTCTCTTCATGGACGATTTGGTATGGAGGATTGATAAACAAGGCTTGAGACTCAGAAATCCAGCTTGCTGAATTAATGGCTACAAAGAAGGAGGCTTTCCAAGAAAGAGATTTCTACTCTTCTCTATAAGGGAGGTAGTGTGAGCTTCTTTAAATCAAAATAATGGACCCATTGTGGAACGGGTTCTCTAAGTGACAATCTGATAAAAATAATCCTCTCTAAAGAAGGTTTACAAACTTTCAGAGAAGTCAAGGAATAATTACAAAGGCCTTGAAGAATATTAGTGATGGTAGTTATCTGAGCTTTAACAGAAGCATAGAGTCAAATGAGAGAGAGAGAGAAGGTTGGATGATGTAGGGATAGAAGTGAAACAGATTAGCAAGGAGGAAGTAAGGACAGCTATGAAGAGGATGAAGAATGGAAAGGCTGTTGGTCCAGGTGACATACCAGTGGAAGCATGGAGGTGCTTAGGAGAAATGGCAGTGGAGTTTTTAACCAAATTGTTTAATGAAATGTTGGAAAGTCAGAGGATGCCTGAGAAGTGGAGAAAAAGTGTTATGGTACCTATTTTTAAGAATAAGGGTGATGTGCAGAGCTATAGTAACTACAGAGGGATAAAACTGATCAGTCACAGCTTGAAGTTATGGGAAAGAGTAGTGGAAGCTAGGTTAAGAAGGGAGGTGATGATTAGTGATCAGCAGTACGTTTTCATACCAGGAAAGAGCACTACAGATGAGAAGTTTGCTCTGACAGTGTTGATGGAGAAATATAGAGAAGGTCAAAAGGAGTTGCATTGTGTCTTTCTGGACTTGGAGAAAGCATATGATAGGGTGCCTAGAGAGGAGTTGTGGTATTGTATGAGGAAGTCGGGAGTGGCAAGGAAGTATGTAAAGTGGTACAGGATATGTACGAGGGTAGTGTGACAGTGGTGAGGTCTCTAGTGGGAGTGACAGGTGTTTAAGGTGGATGTGGGATTACATCACGGATCAGCTCTGAGCCCTTTCTTATTTGCAGTAGTGATGGATAGGTTGACAGATGAGATCAGGCAGGAGGCTCTATGGACTATGATGTTTGCAGATGACATTGTGATCTGTAGTGAGAGTAGGGATCAGGTTGAGGAGACCCTGGAGAGGTGGAGATATGCTCTAGACAGAAGAGGAATGAAGGTCAGCAGGACTAAGACAGAATATATGTATGTGAATGAGAGGGAGGATAGAGGAATGGTGAGGATGCAGGGAGTACAGTTGGTGAAGGTGGATGAGTTTAAGTACTTGGGATCAACAGTTCAGAGTAATGGTGAGTGTGGAAGAGAGGTGAAGAAGAGAGTACAGGCAGGGTGGAATGGGTGGAAAAGAGTGTCAGGAGTGATTTGTGACAGATGGGTACCAGTAAGAGTGAAAGGGAAGGTCTACAAGAGGGTAGTGAGACCAGCTATGTTGTATGGGTTGGAGGCGGTGGAACTGACAAAAAGGCAGAGTCAGAGCTGGAAGTGGCAGAGTTAAAGATGTTAAGATTTGCACTGGGTGTGACAAGGATGGACAGTATTAGGAATCAGTATATTAGAGGGTCAGCTCAGGTTGGACGGTTTGGAGACAAAGTCAGAGAGGCGAGATCGCGTTGGTTTGGACATGTGCTGAGGAGGGATGTTGGGTATATTGGGAAAAGGATGCTAAGGATGGAGCTGCCAGGTAAGAGGAAAAGAGGAAAGCCTAAGATAAGGTTTATGGATGTGGTGAGAGAGGATATGCAGGTGGTTGGTGTGACACAGCAAGATGCAGAGGACAGGAAGAAATGGAAACAGATGATCTACTGTGGCAACCCCTAACAGGAACAGCTGAAAGAGAAGAAGATAGTGCCAAAATCAAAAATTTGCACAAGGTACCTTAAAAGTACAGGCACCAGAGCCAAAAATGGGTCCAACCCTTTCTCAAACACCCTGATCAAAAAAAGTTTGCTTCTGTATATTTCTTGAGAGCATGTAGATCTTGGTGAGACTAGCTGTATGGCTGAGTTAGCAGCATCCTGAAGAACTGCAGTGTGAAAGGCTTCTCCAGGAGGTGAGGACACAGCAAGGAAAATAAGACTTCATGTGGCCAAAAAAGGGCTACAAAATTACTCTAGTCTTGTTCAACACTGCTTTTTAAATAAATCTGTGAACTAAGGGAAACAGAGTGAAGACAGAAAAGAGATTAGGAAGCCAAGTCATAGACAAAGATGCCTCTTGGCCTCTGTCCTAGAAGGGGACTCAGGGAAAAGGAGTTGTTGAGCTTGAAGTTGGTTAAGTAGGAAATCAGGTCATAGTGACACTTCCCCAGCTGGTGGTGAAAAGAAAAAGAGGGTTGAGGGACCACTCAGTATAGAATCAGTAGATGCCTGCTGAGCCTATCCACTAGGGAGCTGGCCTTTCCAGGTAGCAGCTACTAGATGGTTATCCTAAGAGCATCTAGTGAAACATGGATACCAAAGACACACCCCTGAAGATATGATCCATTCCCATAGCCTCATCATTTGTCGGTACAAATGAGCTCCTCCCTGCTTGCTTATATACCATATCACCACCACTATACTGTCTCAGTGAACATCAGTCACTTCTTGAGAAAGGGAATCCTGAAATGGCTTCATGGTGAGAATGACCTTATCTCCAGATACTGATATACAGATTGGCCTTGGTCTTTGACCAAATACCTTGAACTATCCAGCTGTGACACTTCCCCCTCCACCCTAGGGCAAAAGCATATGTGGTCATAGCCAATTGGGAGTTGGGAATTTGGAAGAGACTACCCAGATAAGGTTGAATTTGATGAGTTACCATTCCAGATCTTTGACAAACCTCAGAAATTCTTATGTGATCAGACATCAGATCCAAGTTTTGACTCCATACAGTTCTCAAGGTCCACTGAAGGACCCATTTGTGATACTTCATGAAGGGAATGTATCCCCTGGATATCATGTCCAATATTCACCTTCTACATGTGATGGCATCCAATTCTAACAGGCTGATGAACTGACAACTCCCGTGACTGCCTTCAGTGTGCACCCATCACACAAGGTCTCAGGGATAGTGCTGCTCTCATCTCTTGACTAGGGGCTGTGAAATCCTTAGTTCTAAAGGGAATTTCAGCCTTTTTGGTGGTGTCCACCACAAACACAGCCACTTCAATAATGTTTGCTCTTTTCTTGCTGTTGAAAAGTCTGTTGCTGTCAGCCATTCCTAAACCACTTCTGACATGTTCTTTGAAGCCAAGGAAGGAAACTTAGGTCATTCTTCCCTTTTTTGCTTTAACTGAATACTACCAAAATTGCAACAGTGAGCTTAGAAATATTAAAAAAATAGCAAAATAATCTTGTGGCCATTATTGCCTTAAAAGCACAACATGTGGCAGACACGATTTGGAAAAAGATGGCTTCATGCAAGGACTTACAGGTAAAAGTGAGAAAAAAATGTTTTAATTGGTGCCAAGCAGATTGAAAGCTGGTGTATTAGTCCTATTTTTTTTTCTTTACAGAAAAAGAATATTTTCTGCCTTCAGTTATTGCCATTGTTTGGGCATTTTACAGAAAAATCTCCCTTGTTGGACACATTTATTGCAGCATCAATTTTGTATTTGCTTTTTGACTGTTTTTCAGCAGTATTTGCCTATGTGGCAATGACTATGTGCTTTTGCAGCAGTTTGCACTGTAAACTGGTGGTGGATGTTTCATAGAATACTCTCTTGAAAAGTTATGTAGGTTGTTCTGTGTTTTATAATAGGACATCATAAAGACAATGGAACTAGCAGTATGTTCTCTTTCCAAAATGAAGGCTCTAAAGTTAGAATCAAATTTGAACACTGACATTTTAAGTGGACAGTTCACCATCAAACCTCATTAAAAACACTTACCAAAAGGAAAAAAACTTCAAATGTTTTTTTTTCAAAAAACTTTTTATTGAATTTTGAACAATACAGAAATATAACAGCAACAGCAATAATAGAATACATATTTAAAAATGAAACATTGGGAGATATTTATGATAACACAATTTTGTAAGATGAATGTTTTGTCTCAATGCAGTTTGAGAATATACACTTAACTATCTACATCATATACAAGATGTTAACCAAAGAATATATCAAAATAAGTATTGAGCTAAGACAAAAAAAATAAGCATTAGGATATAAGTGAGACTGAGGTCTACAAATCCCATAAGGAGGGTGGCCATCTATACACTATTAATAATATGTAACACCTTTTCTAAAGCTTTATTAATATGTGTCGACTTCTTGGGACTTTTCACTATCATTTTCCTGATGTATGTGTGGGCTAGAATTTTAAAATTATTCCAATTCAGTTTAGTACGATCTAACCAATTTTGTGTGATATATAATTTTATAAGTGAACATATGTATATTAGCACTTGCATGTCCAATTTAGAGAGATAAATATTTGGTATGTGTAGTATTGCAGTCTCCCAAGATAAGGTGGATTTGTGATAACCCATTTTCTGTAAACGGACTTTTAGGGAGGTCCAAAGTTTGTGTGAATGATGACAGGACCAAAAGATGTGTAAAAGATCTGCATTAGGGTGTGAACAACAAGAACATGAGGGTGATTTATTTGCATCAAATTTGTTGAGCTTAGAAGGAGTAAAGTATGCATTATTGTTTATCATTAGTTGAGTGTAAAAGAGTTTTTTGAAGGGCGAGTATTCTATTGTATTTTTGATAGCTGAGAGTTTCTGATTTATAGATATATGAGAGTTGTGTTTATCCCAATAAGTAGAGAAGAGACACTCTTCACTATGAATTATTTGATTTATGAGATTATAAGATTTAGACAACATTTTCTCTGGGAGTATGAGGACTTTTAAAAACACTTTATAGTTGATAATATCGGTGCTATCTATATTGATGTGTAGGAATTTAGCATTAATTACATCTCTCAGTTGACGTAAGATGACTAGATATTTAATATTAACCTTGAGAATTTTGCGTACATTAGAGATAGTTTCATTCTTGTATTGCATTAGATCCCAAACTGTAAGATCTTTAATCAAGGGAAAATCTGAAAGATTAAAAGACATATTGTCTAAATTGATATTAGGATTTAAGTGAAGAGGTTGCATTAATTGAAATATATTTTCTAGATTTACAAGTTTTACCAAGACTTGAAAAGCAATAATTTTTTGTTTTAAAGAGTTAGGAATTTTAAATTTATTCGTTACTTCCAATGAAAGGAAAGGAAGAGCTAATGGGTTAATGTTTTTATTTGCAATATGTTGAAACCATAATTCTGTCCAAATAGAATTTTGATTAAACTTCAGTCTTTAAATTTAAAATGGATAATAATTTGTTTGCCGAGATAATCAAGTAGTAAAGGTGAAAATTGGGAAGACCAAGACCACCCTTATTTTTAGGTAAGATTAGCTTAATGTAAGAAATTCTTACTGATTTAGGAAACCACAAGAAATTAGCCAAAATTTTATTGATTTTTGAGAAAAAGATTTTGGAATCATCTGATCCACCGCATTGAATTGAAATAACAATCTGGGAAGAATATTCATTTTATTATAGCTGCTTTTGATAAAAGTGATAGATTTAGTAATTTCCATCTGTTCAAGTCAAGTATAATCAATGACCATATTTTAGCCAAATTATTTTGAAATGTGGAGAGACCATTATGATTTATATGAATCCCTAAATATTTGAAATTCTGAACTATCCGAAAAGTGAAATCAGGAAACATATATGTCTTGAGCAAGTGGATTTATGGGAAGAATATGTGTTTTTTGAATATTAATCTGATAACCAGAAACCTCTGAGAATTTTTCAATGGAACAAATTAGTTTGGGAAGATCTGAGCAGGGTGTTTGAAAATATATTATAAGATTGCCTGCAAAGGCGGACAAACATACTTTAGTGTTAAGGATTCTAGGAATATTATGATATGTATTTTGCTTAATGTATAATAATAGAGGTTCTATATATAGATTAAATAAGAAAGGAGATAATGGGCATCCTTGCTTTGTGCCATTAAAGATCTTTATATTTTTGGATATTTTCCTGTTAATATAAAGAAAAGTATAAGAATTTTTATATAGCATTCTAATAGAGTCTATGTAAGTAGATGGTATATTGAAACAAAGCATGATATGAAACAAGAAGTCCCAATTAACCCTATCAAAAGCCTTAGCAGCATCAAGAATTAATGCATACATAGGGTTTGAGTCATTTTTGGCAAAATGAATAAGAGCATCAATTGTCAAGGTATTGTCCCACGAATGTCTATGTGACATAAAGCCCGCTTGTTCCAGAGAAATTAAAGATGGTAAAACATTTTTAAGTCTAGAAGCAAGTATTGAAGCTAAGATTTTGATATCAATGTTAATCAGGGAAATAGGTCTATAATTATTAGGATCAGTTTTTTCTTTGTCTCTTTTCAAGATTAATATGGTTTTTGAGGTATTCCAATACAGATCAGATATACCATGAATCATTATGTGGTTAAAAATTACTAGGAGAAGAGGTGAAATCTCTGATGAGAAAGTTTTAAAAAATTCGGGTGTGAAGCCATCTGGTCCCGGTGATTTACTAGTTTTGAGTCTACTAATGGCTTCCGATATTTCTCTGATAGTCAATGGGGCAGAAAGTGTGTTCTTTTGTGATTCATTTAAACTAGGAAATTTAATAGAGGACGCGAAATTCACTATGTTTTGTTTACTCCTAAGATTATTGTCTTTTGAATATATCTCTGAGAACAATGATGTAAAAAGCTGCAAAATTTCCTGATCAGTACTGTATTTCTTGTTATTATAATTTAATGTCGAAATTCTAGGAAGGGAATGATTACCTTTTATTATTCTGGCTAACACTTTAGAAGGAATCTGTGCCCATTCAGAGTATGTAGCTAATAACCTTTGCTCTGAAATGGTAAGGTTATGTTGATGCAGAAGCAATAATTCTTTTTGGGAATTCAACAATAATTCATATGTTGAAGGATCGGAACTTATTTTGTACTGATTTTCCAAATTTTGAATTTTTGATTTTAATTGTAATTCTTTATTTCTATATTGTTTTTAAAATATGATGCTTTGTTGATTAATATGCCCCTAAGAGTTGCCTTACATGCGCCCATTGTATATCTAAAGGGATATCTGATGTGTGTAAATTAAGATGTTTCTTTTATTGTTTCAATTATTGATTTATGTATATTTTCCTTTGAAAGCAAATTATTATTCAATGTCCAGATATTATATGAGCATAATTTTGGTGAATGTGGGACCAAACTTATACTAAGAGATATTCTAGAGTGGTCAGAAAAATCTAGGTTCAAGAGAGTAATTTAACTTCCTATGAGTAAAATCATTTGAAATAAGGAAAAAATCTAATCTTGACCAAGATTTATAACATTTTGAATAATATGTGAAAAAGTCTTTTTTATCATTCTGTGTTATAAGAGAAATAGGATCTATAAGGTTTAAATCTATTATAATTTCTTCCAAGGCAATGGATGCTTGAAAATTGTATGAGGAAGATCTACTAGTACGATCAGTGTCAGGATTAATAATAGCATTCCACTCCCTCCCAATACTAAATAATAATCTTTGAAGGAGGATAAAATATTATATATTTGAATAAAAAAGATATGTTGTTGTTCACAAGGGCCGTATAGATTAAAGAATATGACTGGCTTATCAATGTTGTGAAAAACAGAAATAATGTAGCACCATCTTCCATTCGCATCATATTTCATCTCTGAAATAGTTCCCTGAAATGTGTTTTTAACTATAATGGCTACCCGCTTGATTTTGTACTATTACCAGCTGCTACTATCGCTTTAATCCATTTCTTCTTTTATCTTTATCAAAGTCATCTTTAGTCAAGTGAGTCTCTTGTATAAAGCAAATATTAGCCTTTGATTTAAATAGTAAATGGAATAATAGAGATCTTTTGTTCTTATTTTGTAATCCTCTCACATTCCATGAGTCAATATTTATTGTCATAGTATTAACTAAGAATATATATATAACATATATCTAAGATTTGCCAAAATGAAATATTGGCTATAGACCTCAATATCCCATAACCGTCATACTGATTCATATTGTCTACCTAAAAGGTTGTTATAAGGATTCGAAAAATTTCTTCCCTAGTACCCCAGTGCCTAGCCACCTAACCCCTACTAGAGAAAAAAAATAAAGATGAATTATATAAGTGAATTTGGTTAACATTTTCAATGTCAATTGCAATGTATCAACATAGTAAACTTTGCATAATTGCTTAACTAAACAAAAACACCATAATACACTATCAAACATATTTACATATCTAACTAAAATCAAGATGTCCAACATGCACAATCCCTACTCTCTTATTCATTGTATAAGCTCCATTATTGAATAGAAAATATTATTTGTTATAGACATTCCTCAATTTTGTATTTCAGATATTTATGAATCAAATTTATGTAAATGTTTCCATGTACAAAAAAAAAGAAACATATGAAAATAAGTTTGGTGTTATCCCTTATAAATAATAGTTGCTATAGAAACTAATATTGATTATATCAGAGATAAATTGCAGTTTTAACTAAGCTTAGTATAGACATATATGTGTCATAGACAAACTGCATTAACATCAGACAAATAATTCGACAATAAAAACTTTGTGTTTTGTTCTGATAATATTTGTGAACGGTCACATCAATATTAACTAACTCAAAATGTAAGCAAATGAATCATATTTCTAAAAAAACATTTATGGCTATGCTCCCTTGTGTGGTTAAAACATTTTATACAGAACAGTAACCTTTTAACATGCACATATTTTTATTTGCGGTTGCTTTTTCCTTTCTTCCCCTGTTTCCCCTCTTTTGAGCTGTATGTCTTTTTTTTAAAAGACCTACCTTTCTATGAGTAAAATTCACTTAATGCTCCATGTATTTTGTATAGTGTTCTTAAATATATTATAAATGGTAACTATACATGAAGCCTTTCACCCATTACCACCATCAAAGATGGGGTCCATTCCAAGCATCTTTCCTGATTAAAAAATGTAAAAATAGGTGAAAATATGTGCGTTTGAGTACTGTTTATGGTAATCTGGATTGATCTAACAAGCATAAACGCGCTAAGACTTTCCATGCATCCGAGTTTGCTTGTCCGATCAAATCCCACCCCTGCAACCCCTCTCAAAGATCCCCACATGACTTGTTGAACCTCAATTGAAGATAGTATTACACCTGTCTATATTGACAGGGGTATTCAAGCTATAATGCATATAGTAGTTGAAACTTCGGTAACATCATGCAACTCCAAATAGAACTTCTGCATATACCAACAGTATCCCATAAAGAGCTCTGTACATGCTGCAGTAAACTATAGAAACAGCACTCCCCTAAACGCTTCTATCACGCCTAGACAAGCCATCACACAGCAACCTACCATGACATATTATATATTTCTAAATTATCAAATTAACCCCATTTCAGTGAGTAAGTGCTTCCTGTATATGTTCTAGCTATGGCGTCACCTCAATGCCTTGAAAATCCACATAAGACAAACACATAGATTGAGATGCAACCAAGCTGCTGATATTTTACTAGCACTTCTCCCATCCAACGCGCCAAGTAGCACCAAAGCCACCAGACCATCCTAGCGTCAGTGGTCCACCTACACTGTAAAAGAAAAGGAAAAAAAGAAAAAACATACACTTCACTCCAGTAGCCCTACACATCAGTACGGCGTCACCACCAAATCAAAGCACAAACTGCGGTGCACCCCTTAACAAAGCCGCCCAATCAGCTTTGAAAACCGAAGATCTCCTAGCCAAGGGAACCAACATCTCACTCCATCCAATCCGAACAAGCCAACCAAGACACCAAAAACACAAAGAATCATATATTCAACAGAAACTCCAAAGCACGAACCCACAAGAACAGAACCAAGCCAACAACACAAGCGACTCGCCACAGACACCAATCTCCGTGATGCTCTCCACAACAGCACACAACAACCAAAGATCCTCCCATCAAGATGCAGACCCCAAGAGAAAAAAAGAATAGAGAGAAGAAGCATGAACTAAAAACAATAACAAAAAAAAACGTACCTGTCTTTCAACCCCCATTCCAAAGAATGCATCCATCCAGCCATAAGCATGATACTCCTCTCCATTCCCCATCACTAAACATGACCATATTCTTTCTCATACTGCCGCCTGCTAGAGCCTCACAGATATAGGGTCAAAGCACAAGGCTCCTTGCCTCGATCCTGTTCCCCATTCCAAACTGGCCATGAAGGAGACCAGCATTTTAATCAACAATCAATCAGAATACACCACGAGCATGAAGCTGACAAATATCCAATCACTATAGCTCCGCTGAATATACGCTCATAAGCGCTCCCCACACCCTCCAACGATGTCATCACAACTATGTCTCAAAGATCCACTGAGGCCGAACACGCATATCCTACATGTAGTCTTGATGAAAATACACTCTTTAACTGTACATAAGCTTCTCAAGTCACCGAAGCTTCCCATTACATTGATGACGCCACCGCCAAGCTCCGTATCAACATAATGATGCGTGCATAGTAGTAACATCTGCTGATGTGTTAGATAAGAGATTTTCTCGGAGCAGTCTCGAGAGTCTGTGTATCTCCCTCCAAAAAATTACAGGCTAAACCAAGGCATTTTATTTGCCTAAAAAGAAAAAACGCTTGTACGCTATTTAAATAAATATAAACAGAAAGTATCTGGAGTGCTGAATCTATTTTAAATACCAGCACCTTAATTGTGAGATAAAACATGTAAGCACATAACAAATTTGCGCTTTCCCATTGCTTCAAGTAGAAAAAGAAAATAAAACATATTTATGTTTATATATATATGCACAGTACATATTCTTAACAGAGGCAGTCTGTGAAGGATTTATACCTCGTATATTCTGTATTATTCTAGTCTTTACAAGATAAATATCATATTAACACTTGGCAAGTTCTTATTTGAACTATGTATAAATACTAAATCTCACTAAGTAAGGGGACCGCAAGATTTATTAAGAGGGTGAAATCTATGTTAATATTTCTGATTTCACCACAAAGAAAGCTAAGACACTTCATGTTTTCTGAAAAGAAAAGAGGAATGTGTTAACACATTTGTGTACATATTTATACACCTTTTGTTTACCCTTGACAGTAATATATTTCACAATTGATTAAGCTCATTAACTGTATGTAAATAACCTATATAAAAAGGAAATATATATATATACTTTCAACATTTTTGTGTCCAGTCAATTATATACCTTGTTAGGAAATTGAATCCGGAAGCTTTTTGAATGCTTTGAAAAAAACATCTTTTGCTCCCTTAGAATCAGAACAAGTAAACTTTTTTTCATTAAGTGTGAATGACAAAGTATTTGGATAAGACATGAAATCTTATCCCTCTTTTAATTAATTCTGCACAATAAGGAGAGAGCTTTTGTCTGTTTAGTTTTATTTGAGGAGGAAAATCCTGTGAGAATGATAACTTATGCGATTTCCATACAAACTGTTTCTTACTTTTGGCTGCTTGCAGTATTTGAAAAGCATCTTGAAAATTTAGCAATTTTGTATATATGATCCTTGGTGAGGAAGCATCTTGACTGGCACGTAGAGCTCTGTGTGCTCTCTCAACAGTTATGTCTTTTGAAGATGCTTCACAGTTTAGTAATGACTCAAATATACTCTTGGACACAGATAGCAAATTATTCTTATCAAAAGATTCTGGTAAACCCCGAATGATAATGTTGTTCCTGCGACTTCTGGCTTCCAAGTCTATTAATTTAGATTGTATTTCAGAGATAGTTTTATCTTTAGACTTTAAATCATTTTCCAATGTCTCAATTTTTATTTCCATAGCTGAGTTATTGTTTTCAATAATACTCATTCTGTCATTTATTTTTTAATGTATCACCAAAGTCAGTAAATTTTTCTGTAAAGTTCTGAATGGCACTTTGTATAGGCTTTAATGCTAGCTTTAACTCGTCTAAATAAAAGTTTGAGTCATTTAATTCTTTGCTACTTACTTTGGCTGGTTCAGAAGAGTTTTTGGAAGTTCTCAGCCTTTTAGAAGTGTTATCTTTTCTGGTGAGTGAACTGATGAGAATTTGGCCTTCGTGGTCTGTGAATCCATAGACTCCGATTTAGTAGCCATGCCCAGTGATTAGATGCTGTTACCAGGGTGACAAGTTCCAGGAAAAGTCTGAAGCAGCAGGTGCCCAAGTCTGATAGCTCCACAATTTGTTCTGAGGTAAAATGTGACCCAAAATAAAAATTCCAAAGCCAAAAATATTCCAGCTATATGTAAAAAGCTTAGTATAATCCTTTTATGAAAAAAACTGAGGAAAAATATTAGTCTCAAGTTGTAAAAATTAAAGATGATACTGGTCTGTGAGGAGCTCTGAGAATAGGGACTAGTCTAGTCGGCAGCCATCTTGGAATCAAAAAAAAACTTCAAATGTTGTCAGTTTACATAAGGATGTGTAATAACTCTGTCAACAACGGCCTACTATGGACATGTCAAGCACAGAAAAACATGGCTTATTGCATTTAAATAAATCCAAATAAGGCATTTAAAATGTAAAAGCATTGAAAAAGGAGGACAAATCTGTCCATAACATCTTACAATCGTATACCTTTGTGAGAACAGAAAAATTCTCAAAAGACATCCATTAGTACATTAAACAGAAATCACATAAGCCATCTGTTTAGAAGCAGAATGAAGGTTTGAACCTCTAACTATACAAATCAGTAATCATGCAAAACCTATAATGTTACAGAAACATGAAAACATGAAACTTGATTTATCTAAGGCTGCCAAACGTCATAGAAGAGATTTAAAATACAGAAGCTGGCCCTCCTCCTAGGATCATGACCACAGCAGAGAAGTAGGTTTATGTGCCCTCGAGATCCTGAGCGTTACGATCTCCAGAGCTTTATACTCCTAGAAGGGTCACTCTTGGTAAAGTGTCCGAGAGGAAGGGCAGACAAACAACAGTCCAGAATAACCCCATGATGGTTCATTTAAATAACTTAAGACTCCTCTTGAAACATGGATGCCAACATACACCCTGCTTGGTGTTTGGGTAACCCATATAGATGGGCTGAGTTCATTCTGACAAAGCTGTGTGGAACCTCTGTATGGGCTTACCACCTGAAATGTGAAGGACGAGTATCAGGTCAGATGTCACTCAAGTGGTAATCTCACATCACTTCACCTATCTACCATTCATAGTCCTACTCTGTTTTTGAAGATATATACTTCAAATCCTCTTGCAGTTTGAATGTCATTATTATGCATCTTGTTTTCACCTTATTGTATAATGCTACTGTGTACACTACTTCAATACTGTTTTGTTGTTAATTGTATATAACTGCTACACAAAATCTTTATAATCTGGTTTCTTGCTTGCCTGATTTGAACCTGAATTGTTTGATGCCTGTGAAAATTGTAGATTGTCCATAACAAACACAGGGTTGTTTATAAGTGTATTTTGTGCCAGAGCACCCTGACCTAAAAGAAAATGACTGATTCTGAAATCATTTCATCAGACATGAGGCTGCACCTTTTGCACACTTGAGATCATGAGTGGTACAGAGCTTTCAACTGATCAATATTTAGTGATGTTTACTGATGAGTTGGAGGATGCCAAGCCAATACCTCTATGCAAGACAAATGTAACTATCAAACTGTGAAGAGCTTCTCCCATATTTATGGGGAGGTTAAGGACATGGAGTATGAAGTGACCCTGTTTAAAAACTCAGTAATTAAGAGGGTGGCTAGCAAGGTGTTGTGGCCAAAAGCTGGTCAGGGCTTGTCATGGTCACAATGTCAGGACCTGCAGGTGAGCACCAGTGACAAGGTAATATGTTAGGTTAATGAAAAGGCCTTCCATGCAGTGTTATGGAAGTCTGCAGACCTGACTAACAGCTCATGATATCCCAGGAAGGCAGCAGATACAGCAGTCAGCAAAGTGGCAACTTATGAAAGGGAAGTGAGGCATTCACATGCCGTTCTCTGCAACAGTAGGAAATAACACTGACCATTGTTAGAATATATACATTTAAACACTTACAGCATGTACATTTCTGTTTGTTAGTATATATATATATATATATATATATATATTTTTTTTTTTAAAGCGTTAAAATTTTATTAACTGAAAATAAGTAGAAAAGTAGGCATCCAAACTGTATGTGATATAAAATGTTTCGTAACTAGTACAGCTGCAAGGAGAACTGCAGATAAGGATGACTCCATAAATTCCTGACTAATACAGCTGCAAGAATGACTGGAGATAAGGACAACTCCCTAAGTCTTGAAGGTTGACCCATAATTCACCTTGAAACAGAACAAAAATCAGCTAATCAGCAGACTGCATGACATCAAGCAGACTTCAAAAGATTGCTTTCATAGACAGGATCCAAATGGTACAAAAAGTACTACAAAAGGACAGTAGGAGTAAATGGTGTAAGTTCTAGTAATTTGTAAGAATATACAGTTCTGAGGTAAATGGAGAATTATCATTTATATCTGTATTGAAAAGCAAACAATGTACATTAAAAGTTATAAGCTGTAAAGTATAGTATGTGTCGTCTGTTATATAGAGTTATTTTATTAGTAACTGCGCTCAAATTGATAAAGTACAGTGCTGTAAAGTATACTTGTTATTTCATCAGTGATTAGCCTGATAATTAATTTTTCAGTGGTGAGCCTAGCCTGTAATTGAACACAGGGGTAGTAGTGCCTTGTATACGGTCACTCCAGTAAAAGCACAGTAACTAAAATTTATGAGTGAATCCTCAACAGGATCACTTTAGTCTTATAGAGCTTGCAGCAGTACAGTTTTCAGACATCAAAATCCAGAGTGAGACTGCCATGCAGGAAGGTCACAGTGCAATAGATTCTCCAGGTCAGTGAATTCCAAGGTTTCAAAGCTGTAACTGCTAGTTTTGTTTCACCAGCTTTTCGAGTGATTACAGAGACTTTCCAACCATCTATAGTAAGCAGCCTGGCCACCTGCCTCTCTGTCGACTGGTAAGAAATTTCTCTGTGTTACATTCAGTACAAATGCCATTAAGGACTGTAGTAAAAAATGAAAACAGAATTTTACTCTTAATGTGGTATAATGACCAGATAAAATCTGGGACAGAATGCAATGTTGGTTGTTGTTCTTCTTCTTCTTTCGGCTTTTCCCGGTTAGGGGTCGCCACAGCGGAACTCCGGTCCGCTAATGATTGGCAGTAGATTTTTATGGTGCCGAGGTGCCAGCTCGACGCCCAACCTTCAACGAAGGCACCAGAGTGCAATGTTGGTATACACAGCATATTAGGAAATGTAAAACCTTACTAGGGCAAGTTGATGTACAGGCATTGTGCAAATGGGTAATAACATTTGACTGGTATCTCGAACAAAAAAATCTGTGGTGTAACAGTAAATGATTATTGTGTGAATCATATGAAACTGCTTTCTGTGTACAATACTCTACAAATACAGTGCAGAACATTGTTAAAAGTTAAACTGCAAAGAAAAATCTTCTGATGGTAAAGAATCAGAAAAGGGTAATATGCTTACATTATATCCAAATGTTAAACAGCTATGTCCTGTCACTACATGTGAAACATTAATTTCAGAGCTAGAACAACAGTCAAATCAATTGCTGACAGAATCTCCTGTAGATCTTGTTACACCCTTTAAAGAGTATGTACAAGGATGGAATGAAGTTACTAGACAGGAAAAAACTTATAAGGACAGGGACGAGGTTCATGATAAATTGACAGAGGAGGTTAATAAATTGTTAAAATTCGGACAAGGTGAGTTCAGAAAGTTAAAAAAAGACGTACAAGAACTTTGTCAAAAGTGCATAGTGGCCCTGCAATTAGCAGAAGAGTCTACTAAAAATTATCATAAAACCTGGAAAAAATTACAGCAAGAAATTTCAGATCTTAAGTAACAGTTACAGAATGGATAGAATCTGGTTAGTGAGGTCCAGGATAAACTAATATGAGCTAATGCTCAAATAGAAGAGTTAAAAGAAGAACTGTAAAAGACAAAACCAGTGCAAGTTATAGAGCAGGGAACTACAGCTGATCTGTAAACACAGTCAAGATTATTACAAAGCTTACCACAGTGGAATGATAAAACACATAAAGAGGTATATTTTACAATATGCTTGCATTTGAAGAATGGGTAGCATACACAGCAGGATCTGATGTATGGACAGATGCCTTACTCAGATGTTTTTGGATTTTTATTCCTAAATGTTTTAAAACTTTCATCCAGTTAAATCAAAATGCTTACAAATTAGACAGTAAGGTAGGGTGTATTGACCACTGTTCTCATGGCATATACACAGGGAAAGTCTCTCACAGCTACGCTGTTAGACAACTTCAAAATCACCATCTCAGATAAATCAATGGAGCAAGATGATCATTTTAAACTAGTGTTCCAAATCTATCAAAAGTCATAAGGGGATATGCAACAAAATGAAATGCAAAAACAGTTAATACATTGTTTTTTAGAGCAAGTAAAAGGGGTCCCAGGGGATATTAAATGCATTTATGAGGAAAATTCAAATACCCTCGCTGACTTAGTACAAAAATAAATGAGGGGACGGACTATGGCTGATGATGGGACATTATTCTCGCATCATATTTTTGCCTTAGAGGAAAGTATTGAACCACTTGAAGCAATAAGTGAGGTAAGAGGTTAAGGTAGAGGATGATGGTGTGATCAACCTGCATAAGAGAGAGCTGTTATCAGCACCTCCAACCCCAGGTTCAAAAGCAGGTGATGAGCTAAAGGTGTTAACATGCTTTTTCTGTAACAATATAGGATGTGTTAAGCAAAACTGTGATCATTACAAAGTCTGGCATAAAAAGAAGGAAGAACAGTGTGTATTTGCAAAAACAGGGCCAAAAGATTCACCAAGAGAAGTCAGAACAACAAGTCAATGTATGGAGATCTTACAACATTGGTAAAGATAACTATTAGATTCATCAATACTCAGGGAAAGAGGATGCATACATACCCTTTAGATTTTCAGGCAGCTTTGCCTGTAAATCCAAGATATTGGAAGAACACGCAGAAGAGATAGGTAGGCAACAGTTACGAAAAGAGGATGAAAAATCTAAATATATAGATCACTCAGACACAGAGGAAGGTGACACACAAAAACATGCAGTGTGCCATGTTGCAGTATCCATTACAAAGAGACAGTTACCTGTAAATCCTACAAAAAAAGGTTTGCATCTTAGCAATTAATAGTACAGGATGGTATGCAGTATGTAGCCAATATGTAGAAATAAAGTTTCACCAAGAAGGACAGTCCTGGAAGGATGCATTTTTGATGCATCCATGATGCTCAACTACCATTATTGGTATGGACATTCTAGGACCTTTGTGCATAGTAACTGATTTGCCTAACAGTATTTTGTGGATAGGAGACAGGGAAACAGGAGAGAGAGAGGTAAGTGCAGATTACTGTGGAATCTCTCTACCTCACAAACCTGAGAAGACTACATGACATGTAAATACAGACAGTGAGGATGTGTGGCAACATTTACACCAATTCCCAAATCTGTAGTCCAAGGGACCCAGTGAGTGTGGAAAACTAGAAATGCCAGTAGGGGTGGGTAGTGATCAGGACTATATACCACCATTTCAAAAACAATATCCCATTCCTAGGGAGGCAGAGAAACATACAGAGAAATGTACTGCAGAATGGGAAAAGGAAGGAATCATACAAAAAGGCAACAGTCCCACAAATTCACCAATCTGGCCAGTTAAGAAGAAAGATGGCAGTTACCGTCTTGCCATTGATTTACAGAAGGTTAATCAGTACACAACTCCTAGAGCACACCTAATTCCGGGAGTTCCAGAACTGGCTGCACGTATTAAACCACAAAGTAAGTGGTTTACCGTAACAGATTCGGCAAATGGCTTTTTTGCTGTGCCAATCAGAAAGAAAGACTGGCCAAGATTTGCCTTCACATTTAAAAATCAGCAGTATATCATGACGAGGTTACCTCAGGGATTTCAGAATAGTCCAGTTATTTTTCATCCGACAGTATGATCTATTCTGCAACATTTAGAAAAAGATGATTCAGTACTGCATTACACTGAAGAAATACTAATTCAGTCTGAAACAGAGGAGAAGCACATACAGCTTCTTAAAAATGTTTTCCATACTCTGCAGCAGTCAGGGTTTAAGGTTAAAAGTGAAAAAATTCAGTTTATGATACAAGAAGTTAAGTTTCTCGGTACTGTCATAAAACCATCAGGAAGGTCTCTTTGCCCAATGCATGTGCAAGGCATTTTACAAATAGAAAACCCATTGACAATCTACATAAATTAATGGGAATCATGAATTACAACAGTGAATTTATAGAGGATTATGCAGCTGTGGCTGCTCCTTTATACAAGATATTACAGGAACAAAAGAACTCCATCCTCTTAGAGTGGGTACCTCATGTAGACGAAGCATTTTCACAAATAAAGGTAAAACCAGCACAAGCTACAGAGTTAATAGCACCCACACCAAAGTTACCATTTGTATTGCAAGCCACAGCACGGAAAAAACATTATCTGTTGCACTATTACAGGAATGGCCACGTGGTGGCGAGAGCTGAATGGAAATAAACATTACGTTCAGTCACATTCTGTAGTAGTAAAATTACTCTGGTGGAATTAGGCTATTATCCATACATTCTGCAGCTGTTAGCCATTTACTGGGGTATTAAGCTGAATGGAAATAAACATTACGTCCAGTCACATTCTGTAGTAGTAAAATTACTCTGGTGGAATTAGGCTATTATCCATACATTCAGCAGCTGTTAGCCATTTACTGGGGTATTAAGCAAACTGAGTATTTAACTGTATTTTCCAACATTATACTACAAACACCACATCAAGCAGTAAAAGCTTTGGTAAACAATTTTGAAATGAATAAAATTACAGATGGTATTAGTCAAGCAATATTTGCAAAATGGATGGGACCTTTTGGAATGACAACTGTCACCAGACAGATAGCGGACAAATATTACTTGTCAGATCGCATGGGATATGAAGGAAAACAGCATAACTGCTTAGAAAAAATAATGTCACCTGATGTACAATTTCTGGCATCTGACTATGACCATTTTAAGACATCCGTCTTTGTAGAAGGAGCACGGTTTTGGGATAAAGGTAACTTTTTGATAGGATTTGCTGTAGTTCTGGAAAATCCAAAATGGAGTTCTCTCAAACTAATCAAGTTACCAGGACATATATCAGCTCAGAGACCTGAACTGGATGCAGTACTTTATGTATTCAAGTACTGCAATCCTGTTAACATTTTCTCAGACAGTGCTTATGTAGTAAATGCTTTAAGACTGCATATGGTCAGCTGGGTAAGACAAGGATTTGTAGACAGTGCAGGCAACCATTACTGCATGCTGAAATATTAAAAGACATACATAAAGTAATAATAATGTCAAATCAACAGGGACAGTACAACATTTTAAAGATAAAAATCACATCAGAAACCAGCAAGTTAAACTTTCAGGTTAACTGTATTAGCTGACATGTTAGCAAAACAAACAACACAACATGGAAAAAATAACTCTCAGAATATATATATACTGATGTAGAAGTTAGTGTCTTAAAAGATCTAGACAAACAGTCAATAGAGGAAGATTTCATAAATATTCAAAAACAACAGGGCTTAAAAGAAGAACTGATCAGTGCAGGTTAGAAGGAATACCACCAAAGGAATACTATGCATGCACTGCTTCTAAAGGATTACAGTTACCATATGTACCATTTCAGTTGGCATGACAGTTACTCAAGTTAAATCACCAAATACTAGGACATCTAGGAGCTGACAAGCTATGGGCAGTTGTAAAAGAAAAATACTGGAACCCAGGTTTAAAAAAGGTCTGCAGGCTAATTGTAGGAGAATGTTTAACCTGCTTAAGGGTAAATGCTAAGAGCAAAAAAAAAAAAAAAAAGTTATGTACTCACCATAATGTTCCATGTTTGTAGTCCATCTCGCCCTTCGTTCTTACATATGGGTACGGAGCCGAGGTCTATTACAAAGCTCAAAGTCTCTTAGTTGGCTCATGGCTTGGTAGGTATCTCATAGTGCATTAGTACAATCTCCAGATCTTGTTTGCTGCTAAACTATAGAAAGACAGAACTAAGGTTATCCAGAAAGAATAACAATAATGAAATATCTCCACCCGACCAAGGTAAGACTATCCTGTCTCCAGACCCTTCCAGGATGGGGGTAGGTGGGTGGGTTCATAAGAATGAAGGGCGAGATGGACTACAAACATGGAACATTATGGTGAGTAGATAACTTCTTTATGCTCCATAGTCCTATCTTGCCTTCATTCTTACATATGGGACAGTGTCCCTAGCACCTTATTCTTGGGTGGCTCATGGGAAAATACCCCTGAGTACTGTGGAACCAAAGGAAGGTCTACCCCTTGAGGTCAGGTCCAATTTGTAATGAGTAATAAAGGTATGAGGGGTAGCCCAAGTTGCTGCTGCACAGATACCGTCAATTGGAACTCTGGCTTGGAAGGCAGCAGATGTAGACTGGGATTGTGTAGAATGAGTCTTAATCTTGAACGGTAAAGTTTTTCCACTGGAAGAGTAAATGAAGGAAATACAGCTCGAAATCCAATTTGATAGGGTCACTTTAGAGACTGGCAGACCTATTCTAGATTCAGAAAAGGAAACGAACAATTGGTCTGACTTTCTAAGTTCCTTAGTCCTGTGAAGGTAGAACCATAACTGCCTGTGAACATCCAGTTGATGAAATTTGTATTCTGCAGTGTTAGAATGATTAGGGGAGAAAACAGGTAATTCTATGGTTTGGTTCAAATTAGTGTGAGAGCAAACTTTAGGGATAAAGGAAGGATTTGTATGAAGGGAACCTCTGTCTTTGTGGAAAATCAAATAAGTAGGCTTAATAGACAGTGCTTGTAACTCTGATACTTGTCTAGCTGATGTGATGGCTACTTGAAACAAGGTCTTCCAAGACAGAAACTTCAGTAGGCACGAATGTGCGGGTTCAAAGGGTGGTGAAGTTAGTTTGGACAGAACAAAGATTAGATCCCAGGGAGATACCAGTTCCTGAAAGGGAGGTCTCAGCAAAGTGGCACCTTTAAGGAAGGTTTTACACAATCTGTGGGACATCAGGTTAGATTCATGTTGCCCCAAATGAAAATTAGATATCGCTGCCAATTGGACCCTAATTGTGGCAGAGGCAGATCTCTGATGGAAAAGTTCAAACAAAAATTCTAAAACCATAGGGATGGATAGAGTGTAAGGATCTACATCTTTAGCCCAGATAGAAAACCTTCTCCATTTGCTATTGTATAACTTCCTAGTAGAAGGTTTATGCGAAGACATAAGGATCTGGGTCACAGCAGGTGAAAAATCATGAAGCCTGACTAGGGATGGAATTGGAGCAGCTATGCTGTCAAGTTGAGGGTGTGGAGGCAGGGTGAAGGGAGCCTGACATGTGTGTCAAGAGGTCTGGCACTGGGTCCAGAGTCCATGGATCGTCTAGTAGATAAGACCTGAGAAAGGGGAACCAAATCTGACAAGGCCAGTAAGGAGTGATAAGAATCATTTTGCTTCCCAAAACTTTGCTTTCTGAATCACTTTGGATATGAGAGGAAAGGGAGGGACAGCATAACGGAGTCCCAGGGGCCAATCGTTAACAAGTGCATCTCTCAGTGACTCCCCCGGAGGGGGGATAAGGGAGAAGTAGCTGCTGAATTTGGAGTTGATCGGACTGGCGAAGAGATTGTAGCAAGGCTGTCCCCATTTGAAGAAGATCTGTTCCGCTATTTCCTACTTCAGAGACCACTCGTGACGCATCAAGATTGCCCTGCTGAGCTTGTCAGCTAACACACTGGTTGTCCCCGGGATATGCGTTGCCACTAGAAAGCTTGATTGTTGAGATACCATACCACTGAAATTTGGTCTGACTGGATTGCTATCGTCCCTCGAGGAAGAAAGTTGTGAAGTGCTTGCAATGCTAGAAGCACTGCTCTCATCTCTAGGATATTGATATGCTGGTGAGCCTCGTGATCTTACCATGTGCCTTGGACAGTCATGCCTATATAATGCCCCCCCCCCCCATCTGTGAGGCATCTGTGGTCACAGTAGCAACGGGCTGGCAAGAAAAGAATGGAGTGCCTGTTGTCAACTGGTCGGGTTGAATCCACCAATGAAGGTCCTTTTTGCAAGACTCTGTTATAATGATATGGTGAGATAGCGGCAGTTGTTGAAAAGACCACTGGGAAGATAGAAGCCATTGGAGCATTCACATATGTAATCTGACTAGAGGGACTAATGTTATATTGGATGTCATGATCCCTAAGAGTTTCAGAACTGTCTTTACCTTGACTTTCTGTAGAGGAAGTAAACTGAGAATTTGTTGTCTGAGGTTTTGAATTCTTTCTGCAGGTAGATGAGCTAACATGGCAACTGTGTCTATTTCTGCGCCTATAAAAATCACAAACTGAGAGGGCGATAAGGCAGACTTTTCCCAATTTATTGTAATCCCCAGCTGGGAACAAAGCTGGATGGTGGAGTCTCTGGTTTGTAGGAGTAGATGCCTGATGGTGGTGGTCAGGAGCCAGTCGTCCAGGTACGGAAACACTTGGAATCCTAGATGTCTCAGGTGAGCTGTCACTACTGCCATGCATTTGGTGAACACCCTGGGGGCAGTGGTGAGACCAAAGGGCAGAGCACGAAATTGATAGTGACTCCTCGATGCTCTGTCCATTTTTATATGGTAGTACGCATCTTGGAGCACATCCAATTGTCTTTCCCTAACAGAGTGTCACTATCTGGAACTTGGCCTTCTTTACAGATTTGTTTAGTTTGCTGAGGTCCAAAATGGGCCTCCAGTCCCCTGTACGTTTTGGCATTAAAAAGAATCTGGAGTAAGTTCAGAATCCTATCTGGTCTGCAGGGATGGTTTGGATGACTCTCTTTGCAAGCAACATTTGCACTTCTACAGTTGCTTGATCCCTGTGATTGGGTGGAACATCCGGGATCTTCTTGGGAGTGTGGGGTGGAAGAGAAAAGGGTATGGAGTAACCTCTTGTGATTATTCTTTGTACCCATTTGTCTTGGGTGATGTTTAGCCAGGCTTCTGGATACAAAGATAGGCGAACCCCAACTGGCTCCGGAGAAGCCCAGCCGGGCCCCACATCAGGAGCGCTGATAGGGACGGCCTTGAAACGAATCGCACCCTCCCTGGTTTTGTGGACTCCCCCTGCCTATAGGACGATGTCTACCATTAGCTCCTCCTCCTCTGCCTCTGAAGGCGGAGTCACCCTGTGCATCCGGGATAAATCTCTCGGACTTCTTGAACCCCATCTTACCACCACTCTGACCCTTAGGATATAGTCTAGAGGGGACGGTAAAACGTACTCCCATGACAGAGAGAGTTTTCCCTTCTTGTTCGCACCTGGTGAGTGTATCTTTTACCTTAGGTCCAAACAATGAAGAACCGTCAAAGGGGGAATTGGTAAAGGTAGACTTGAAAGGCTCCGCAAAATTACATAAGCGCATCCAGGAGTCTCCTAAGGGAAACTCCTGAACCCGCTGCCCTGCTCGCTCTGTCAGCTGCATAGGAGATCAGCCTCATGGAGGAGTTCACGATGGAATTTAAGGTGGACAACTGAGCAGACACCTTCTCAGGGACTCCTTCAGTAGATGTACCTTGAAAAGTATCACCTAACTCCTTGAGGAGATCTCTTTGAAGCCTAGTAAAATGTGTGAGACAGTTCAACGATCTGAGAGCAAAAGCTGCTGAAGAAAAGATATGCTTCCCATATCTATCCATTGTTGGAGACTCCTTATTTGGCGGATGGACAGATGAAGAAGTCTCCGCTAGCTCCTTCTTAGTGGCCGCTGCCACCACCATGGCATCTACAGGCATGCCCTTGGACAAAAAGTCTTTCTCTTTTGGGTCAGACAGGAATTTATTGGGTCTTCTGGGAACTGGCTCCATGGCATCAGGAGTCTCCCACATCTTCTGACTAACCAGGTCTAAGAGTTCATCGAAAGGTGGAGACATCCAAGAGGCTGAAGGTTGAGACCCAAAAGCATTCAGGTACACTGACTCATCAGAAGGGTTGACAGTGGGCCAGCTGCCTCTCTGTTTAAGGGTCTCTAAGATGTCTACAAAGGAGACATCATCAGAGGATGACTTGGGGGACCCTTCTGACTCCTCGAGGTCAGTGTCTGAAGTGATGGACTCATCCGGGGAGTCTACATGCTTCCTCTTGCATGTCCTCTTCTGAGGGGGCTCCTCAGAAGGGTACTCTGGGGAGGTCTAGGAAGACTGGGGGCCACCCAATGGGGGCTCCTGAGGCTGCAGGTCTCTGCTGTCAAGAAAGATGGTAGGTACTGAGACAGAGGTCGGTACTTGAGGGGGAAGAGCATCAGTACCCTTGCATGGAGCTGATGAGTGAGACAGCACACTCCTTATCATCTTGAAAGCAGATCTCTTCAGCTCCGAAGACAGCCGTGGTTCCAAGGAAATGGAGATAGTCAGCAGCTCCAGAGTGACCGGCTCCGAGATGGATGTAGGATCTGAGCTCACCCAAGCCGACACACTGAGAGGAAGACTCAGAAGCGAAGAGGCTCAGGTCCAAGTGTCTCTGTCGGGGGTGACCGGTGAGCTTCAGCTCCTAGACACCACGGACGGCGCTGAAGGTGTCGGAGTGGAACTCGGCTCTGAGACAGCCACGAGGGGAGCTGGAACCGAGGGTTCCACAACAAGTAGCACCAAAAACTCTGGCTACGAAGACCCAACTCGGCTCAGAGGAGGAACTACAACAGGGATGATGGACTCAGGTCACTCCGAAACAAACTGGGTCAGAGTCAAAAGCAATTTGGGCAAAGCAGATGACTTCAGGAGTCTAAACACTACTCTCTCCACATCTTCCTCTGACAAGCTCTTGGAAGATCTGGATGACAGGGTAGGCAATCTGGATCTCTGTAATATTGGAGATCTTACGGTTGGGGGATCCCTGGACTGGCTCCGATGCAATTTTTCAGTAGTCGGCTCCGAAAGGCTTGGGGTCGACACTGCAGTGCCAACATCGACAAACTCGATTGGCTCAGAGGACAGTGGAACCGAGGAGGAAGAAGTCTTATGAAGTTCTGATTGCTTCTGAGGAGGTTCCGATACACTAGTCAATGCTGGAGAATGCCTCTTGGCCGACTTGACCTTCTCTTTTTTGGATGAATGTGACTTAGATGAAGAAGAAGAACTTGCTAAGTCTTCCCTGAAGGAAGGCTTGAGGAGACCTTTTAAAATTAACTTGTTCTTCCACTCCTGGAGAACTCTGGAGCTAAAGGAATGGCAGAATAAACACGTTTCCTGGAAATGAATGGCTCCGAGACAATATATACAACTACTATGGCCATCCATAATTGACATCTTCTGGGAGCACTTTATGCATTTTTTGAAACCCAAAGGTCTGTGGTCGTTAGACTCTTTATACATGTTGAACAGCTATATAATAAAACAGGTACACAGCAAGCATAACGAGGACTAGATCCTCTAACTTAAATGAGCCTAGCCCTAAGAAGCACACACACACACACACACACACACACACACACACACACACACACACACACACACACACACACACACACACACACACACACACACACACACACACACACACACACACACACACACACACACACACACACACAAAGAGAGAGTAAAGAGAACTAGGCCCTCTAACTTAAAAGGGCATAGCCCTGTGGAAAATAAGAAAAATAGCAGAGGACTAGGTCCTCTAACTTAAACGGACCTAGCTGGATAAGTCATAGAAAGGTCACAAACTTAGTAGCAGGCAAAGTATCGAACAAACAAGACTGCATGCAAGCTTTAAATTTCTAAAATTTAGAAAACAAAGGCCTTAATATAAACAAGGACCCACAGAGAAATAATCTGTATCAAGACTAGCAAAAAACACTGCACACAATATATATATATATATGTATATGTATATATATATATATATATATATATATATATATATATATATACATATATATATATATACATATATATATATATATATATAATAAAGTGAGAAAACAAGGTCCTAACAAAACGTGGACCTATGAATATCAATGTTAATAAAACTAGCACACAGGATACCAAACAGAGAACAATAAGGGCCAACGGCCAACAAGTTCCAAGTTCTCAACAAACTAATTTAAGGGCAACCCCCCCTTTTCTAAACACTTCTAAACACTTCTAACACTACTAAATACTACCTAATAATAAGATAACTAGCTATAGAATCAGTAAAGTGATAATAAAGAGAAAAGGTTTGAACTTAGCCGCGGCCAAGCAAGAAGCACTTCTGAACTCGTAGACGCGGTAAACGAGATCTGGGGATTGTACTAATGCACTATGGGATACCTACCTAGCCATGACCCAACTAAGAGACTTTGAGCTTTGCAATAGGCCGAGTCAGAGCCGAGGATCAGCTCCAAGCCCATATGTAAGAATGAAGGCGAGATAGGACTACAGAACATCCTCAGTTACATCAGGTACAGCCAGCAGATGGGCCATGGTATGCAGTTGAAATAGATTATTCAGGTCCTTTGCTTACAACAAAGGGAGGTCACAGATACCTACTAGTAGTAGTGGATGTTTCCTCAAAATAGGTGAAGGCAACCCCCACCAAAACCATGATAGCAAAGGCAATGGCAGAAGTCTTATGAAAAAATATTTTCTGTCATTGGGGATGGCCAAGAATCATTGAATGGGACAATGGTCCGCAGTTTGTTAGTGATTTAATAAAGCAAATGTGTAATCTGTTAGTAATTCAACAAAGATTTCACGTGTCTTATCATCCACAGTCAAACAGAACTGTAGAGCGAATGAATTCTACACTAAAGGAGAGTCTCAAAAAAGCATGTCTTGAAAAGGAAAACGTGTAAGTGCAACATTTGTCAGGCATTCTTATGGGTATAAGGGCAACACCCAACAGTAAGATGGGAATATCTCCTTATGAAATTATGACAGGAAGAAAAATGCCTTTACAGTTACCTTTTGATCCTGACACACCAGACAGTAGACCTATGTTAGAAATCAGCAAACATAAACAATGGTTAAAGTAACTTACAAAAAATATGTGATTACAGTGCAAGGGATCAAGCTTTTCATCTGTGGAGAAAGGTCCCAATATTACCGCTGGAAGAAAACCTTCCCTGTGGAACAAAGGTATTAGTAAAAATGTTCCAGATGGAAGGGCCATGGGATAGCAATTGGCAGGGACCTTTTGAAGTAGTGGAAGAAATAGGTCCACTGGTGTACAAAATAAAAGGTAAAAAGAAAAACAGAACAGTTCTAGTGCACAGAGGACAAATGAGAGTAGTTAAAAGCAGTGAAGACATGAAGTCACAAAAGTGACATTCATGTATTTTCTTTTCAGAAAATAAAAATGAAGCTGCCTAAAGTGTACCTGTTTGGAATATGAGTAAAAGACAACAGCAAATATAAATAATTACATTTTTCAGCATTTAAGTATGCGTTAGTTAAACCAATATCTATTTTGTTTTTTACAATTTTTTGTTATTGTATAATAGCACCAGGAATAGCAGAGACTCCAGCAGAAAAGGTATACAGGAGTATTATTACTAATATAAACTTGTACTGGGTAAATGATACTACAAATAGAACTCAAGGTAATTTTTCTTGTCTAGGGAGACAAGAATGTCACACTGGAAACCTTTCCCTAGACCAGATTGTTACAGTTTGGAGGACAGCTAGAGGATAGATATATATCCAACTTTCACAACGTAAAGCAAATGTATCCTTACAAGGCAATACTGCTATAAAATGCCGCATACTGCAAGGAAAAAGGGCATTCTTTTAATTTTACACTGACTGTGTAAAATGTACTACAGAAGGGCCTAAATAGAGCTACAAGAGGAAAATATACTGGTAACTATTGGGAGACAACCTTGTCTTTTTATTATCAGAACTTTTAATAATAATCCCACAGCCAAGTTTGATCAAGTAATCAGAGTACCATCAACATGTACTGTAGTGGGACAAAAACTATAAAAAAACAGTAATTTACTTTTATATCTTATTCCCTCCTGACACTACTGGCTGTAGAAAATGAACAGCATGGTACAATACTCTTTTAGGGGGTATGGGAACAGGCTTAGTTGCATTAAACTCGATTGATATAGAGATATTGCAAGCAGATTAAAACTGATAGGCATGATATTTCACAGATTGCACATTTACAGGCACAATGGTTACCTACTATATGGACATCACAGAAGAGACATATGAATTTTCAAAAAGATTTTTTGCAATGTTTTAATGACTCTTTGACAGCAGGTTAGGGTTTGATGTTAATGTTACTAAATTTGTAGATTGGACTAAATGTACTTTTCAGTCTTTGTATGTACAAATGCAGAAGAATTCGGTACAAATGAAATTAATGTCTAGCAATAAATATGTGCGGAGAACCAAGTTTAAAAAATGGGTTGCAAGTACCAACTGGATTGAAATGCATGGGCAGCAAACAGTCTGCATAGGTACATACTATACAGGAAAAGTTATGCATTATAATGTAACAACCTGAAAAAGAATGTGTCAAGTTGTAGTTTTACCACTGTTTTTTGGACCACCATTTTATCTGTACGAGTACTGGTTAACCCAGTTAGAGGGAAATTATATGAATTTACAAAATAAAACTCACAAAACTGAACATTGTACTCATACAGCTAATGGACTTGTGTGTGGTCAGCACTCACTACTATATGAACCATGTTTCTTGCAACATTCTGTAAATTTATGTAAATGGACAATTTTATCTTCTAGTTTCGAAATGTTCACAGAGATAGCCCCACAGTTTGTATGTAGTGTAAGAAATCAAAGTTTAACATTTACTAAACAATGTCCTTTTGTAGGTTGTCTTAACAACATTACTAAACTGACATGGCATAATGACACATATGTGTTTATTCCAGAAAGCAAGGCTGCAATGCCTTTGCGATGGAATCCACAAACATTGTGAATGATTAATGTAGGATTTTCATTAGAATCATTACATAAAATCATAAATGAAAGCAAACAGTTAATTCAACAATTGTAAAAAGTCCTCTGCATCATGGGGCAGAGGGATAAAGCCTTTACTGAATACCAAACAGACAATGGTCCAGAAGAACCAGTAATGAGGACAGAAGCTGATAGCAGCTGATTGTCAACAGCAAGGAGATAAAAAAAGAAAAAAAGATGTAACTTTCCTTGGCATCCTTAAGAAAGAATACACCTAGGTGATGAAAGGAAGACTTCATCCAATTGCTAACCCTCTGATTCAAGAAGACCAGCGAAGAATTTATCCAGATCATGGAATAGTACATCAACTCTCTGTCCTTAGACACTGAAGGGGTCATGGGAGTTTGCCAATACTACCTATATTATTCTGTGGACTTGAAGAAAGCATATGTCCTGTACAAAGTATTATAACACTAGAGAATCTGTGGGGCATTGCTGTATGACACTCAGTCCATGGATGTAAGAATGAAAGTTGTATCTGCAATCTTACTGTTAAGTAAAACACATTCAAGGTGGGTGACAAACTCCACCCAAGGGTGGATCTAGTCTCTCATTCTATTTGTGCTTTCTGTGGACAGAATATCAAGTCGCAGCCAGGTCTAGACAATATGTAGTCTAAAAATGCAACAGCTGCATTTTTTTTCTTTTTTGCAGGTGATATTTTCCTTAAACATCAACTGACTGTGATCTACATCACACACTGTAGTGATTCACTGCTGAGTAGGAAGCAGATGGTATGAGAACCAGCATCTCCGAATCAGACTTCATGGTTCTCTCCCAGAAAAGAGTAAATTACTCCCTTCTACTAATGGAACAGCATCTACTTCAGGTGAAGCAATTAAATATCTTGGGATCTTGCTGATGAGTGACAGCAGATAGGATCAGGAGATTGAAAAATGCATGGATGCAGTTGTGGCAGTGCCTCTGGTATTGTACCAGACCAGACTGTCATGTGAAACTGAGAGGTGAGTCAAAGGACAAAGCTTACTGCTCATTCTATGCCTCCATCCTCACTTATTGGCATAAGCTTTGGGTACTGGCTGAAGGTTGTGATAGCAGATGCCAGCATCAGAAATTAGGTTATTTTACAAGACAGCTGGACAAACTCTCTATGACAGAGTGAGAAGTTTGGCAATAGTGTAGGACCTCTGAGGACAGTAACTGGACAGCAGTCAGATAACATAGCCTAAGAATTAAGTATTGTGTGAGGATGACCTAGGACATGTTGGAGGAATTATATCTCTCAGTTTGCCTGAAAGTACCTGGAGATACAACAAGGTGAAGTGTGGATGTTGTTGGAGATACACAAGAGTGATCGACTTTGCTCAGCTTGATATTACCATAACAACCAGGAACAAAAATCGTTTAGAAAATGATGATGATGATGAAACTACTCCTTGGGGGCCCTGAATGTGCCCCAGATGATTTGGGTTTCATTAGTGCCTACAGTGCTGGAGAAACTGGCCTAAGACAGCAGTAAGCAGATGAGGGCAGCTCACCTATCCCAGGGGGATGAAAATGCTTTAAATTCCAGTATATGAATGGCACCAGAATTATATTTTAAGACACACGTACACACACACACACACACACACACACACACACACACACACACACACACTTGTGGGATGTGAGCATGGCCAAACTACAGGTGTACAGAAGCAAGCACTCAGAAGAAATGTATGTCCTAGTACTGAATGTATTGCAGCATAAGGAGGCAGGGTGGTTAGAACCATAAGCATTTCTCCTAACCTCCTATAGTATGACAGGTAGTGTTCCTAACTTCCTAGCTCTTGCTCACCCCCAGGTACCTTCTGATGTCAGAGGCAGGAAGGAATAAATGTGACAACTGGTGACAAGATTTGATAATCATGCAGGAATAAGGGCAAAAATGCATATTTAAAAACCCACAAAATGAGGCATTATGTCACCATTATTTTAGTCTCTCAGATCATTTGAATTGACAGGTTTATAAACAGTATTAATCTTGGTGATAGTACCACAGGAAAAGACCAGCTTTCAACATTCAAGCACTTTTATTATCTCTCAGAGTTATATAATGATTTGCAAGTAGCACAAGCAACACAGGACCACATTTAATTGCAGAAAAAAGTAAACCATGTTATTCATTTAAAATTAGTCAAGTTATCAAAGCCTACAGATTAAACAAATGGCACATAACTGCTACATATGGCAATGAGTCACAGATCTTCACAAATTAGTGCTAAGGTATTCACTGATTCTTTATACACCCAAAATAAAAACATAAACAGGTGCTATGAAGTGATATCTTGACAAGGAAAACTCCACTTAAGCATCACTACACAACTTTCACCTTTTTCTTCCTTTGAACACAATGTACTAGCAGCAAAATAAACACACAAATAATAATTACCCACTTCCTGGAAGCTGAACCAATAGGTTAATGCACAAAGTTCTAAGAAAAATAGTTTGCAGTCTACAAGGAGTCAAGGACCTGCTTACTGCTAAAAGGTCGGTGAAAAAACTCCAAAATGGATTTCAGCATTCTTTTATACTGTAATGCCACCCTCCCATTGCAGGTTATTTTATGTTTTCATTTATTGTTATTGATTTGCACTTAATTATTAATATATCCATTTGTTAACCAGACTGGCAAGCTGGCCGGCAGATTCTTTTTAGCCATTACCCAGGCCAGAAGCACATTTCGCACATTGCTCACTAAGCATGCATTTTGACAGTAAATATTAAGATGATTAATTACTGAGCATGTTAAAAAAGGAACATGGCTACAATGACAAATAATTATACAGTACACTCACTGCTCACTTACTGTACATACTGAAAGCCAAATTATGTTCATACAGCACTAAAGAAGGAAGGTGACTATAACAGAAAAAGTACAGTTTTGTACCTACCATAAATGTAGATGTTCGAAGATCCACATTGCTGCAGTCATAACCTGTGGATCCTGTCCTCGGTCGGCCCGAATACCAAAGTATTAGGCTGGCGTCGGTCATGGGCGCTCAGATCTGACGTCAGTGCGTCATGGTATTAAATTTATTTATTTAATACCATGACGCACTGATGTCAGATCTGAGCGCCCATGACCGACGCCAGCCTAATACTTTGGTATTTGGGCCGACCGAGGACAGCGGACTACCCACAGGTTATGACTGCAGCAATGTGAGATGAAGAACATCATAAGTTATAACACAAAGGCACTTCTAACTTAAAGAAACAGTAAAGAAACATTTTTGCCCAAAACCACACGGATCCATATCTACTCATTTTGGCATACTTTTGCCATTCTTATAGCCATTATATACATAAACACTTTATAATCATGGTTTAGTATTGAAATGGGCCTGTATGAAGCTGGATCTAATGGATCTTTACCATCTTTAGGTATTACAGCTACCACTGCTTTCTTCCAGAATGCTGATAGTTCTCCTCTTTTTAAAATGCTGTTAAACAAAACCTTCCAGATCTGTATCAGTTTTTTCCCTCCTAGTTTCCAAATTTCCACAGGAATACCATTTATTCCTAAGGAATTTCCTGTAGGTTGATTATACATCAACATTTTTATCTCATGTCCTCTTATCCTATCTGTTAGTAATTGAGCCTCCTCTACCTCTAACCTTGCCATATTTAATTCTTCCATAAACATTTCCATTTGTACCTTTTCTTGATTTCCAGATGTCTCTGCTTTATACAGACTTTCACAGAATTTCCAAAATATTTCTAATACTTATACATGATCTCTTGTTACAGGCTCCCCAGACCTGGCGACAACCCTTTCTACTTTCTGTTGCCTGAGTCTTAGTGGTAAAAGTTTTTGTGTTCTAGAGTTATTATCAAAACACAATTGCTTAACAGCAAACTTTCTAAACCTGTACATATTATCAAGGTAATCCCTTATTTTCTGTTTGACATTCTGCAGTTGCTCCTCTTCTTGTTCTATGATACTCCCTCTATTTTGTAATACTTTGACATTTGTCAGTCCCTCTAAATAATTCTTGCTACTTCTTAACAATATCTCCCTTTCTTTTACTTCCACCTTATTTTAAACTCCACTTCAATTTTATCCCATTCCCTATCTATATTTTCAGAAGAAATTTCTATCTTCTCTAATATTTCCTGAATAATTTCCACTACCCATTCCTTAAATTCCTCTCTTTCAACAGATAGGTGGGAAAGTGCCAGTCTCTCATTTTTATTTCATTACCGTTTTTATTATATTTATTATTGGCACATGTTCTGAAATAGTTATTGGGTGTATATCAAGACCTTCAATTAAACACACATGTTCCTGTGAAATGTAAATTCTGTCTAGCCTAGCCCAGTTTTTGTATCTTGGAGAATAATATGCAAATTAATTTTGAACTCCTAGTACTGAAGCCACATCTTCCATGTCAAATATTTTCCTAAATTTCTTTACAAATCTACCCTCCTTTGTTATAGTTTCCCTTCTGGGTCCCCCTGACACATCTTCACTCTTGCAAATCAAATTCCAGTCCCCGCCTACAAGTAATATTCCTTGCTGAAAGCTGATTATTTAGGTTCATAGGTAGGTACTAGGCTATCTGCCCTAGGGCATTTATAAGCCGAGCCAGAATGTGTTGGCTTTCGCCTCCCTTTTAGACTAGATTCCTGAGCCTCTGTCCAGCAGGGCCATAGAAGTGATCACAGGAGTATAGGTTCATAGGTAGGGGTTTCTCCCAGAATTGTCTTAAGCTCCATTATAGCAGTTTTCTGTGGAATATAAATACATTCCAGTGTAATCCCCTTCCCCTTGCCAGTAGCCCCTTAGTACTATATATCTACCTTTATTGTCTTTTTTATCCTCTTCTATTACTATTAGATCTCCTCTTGTAATTAATATAAGTAATCCTCTTTTCTTTGCCCCAGGTATTCCACTGAATAACCATCCTGAAAACCTTTCTTTATCAAATTCACATATTCAGTTCTTTCCAAGGGTGTCTCCTGTAGTACAACTATTTGCACTCTACATTTTTTAATATAACTCACCATTCTTTTTTATCTGTGAGACTATTAACATCTAAATACATTATAGAAAGCATCACATTCTTGAGAGATTATTATTCCCACCTTTTATGTACAAAAGCTTTTTTGTTAAATGTCTAGTTTCAGCGTTTGTGTTACATGCATGTACTGTTTGGCAGGTTAATATTTATACAGTTCTTTTCATCTCCATTTGAGCCTATGTCACATCTTACAAGACAATGGCTCTCTCTCTAATACTGTCTGATGAGCAAGTCTTGCAGCCCACCAAAATTTAGTCCAGAGCCCCGAGCTTGATTTTAAAATTCAAATATGAAATAAATGAATATAATCATAGTAACACATTTCTTAACCAGGCAACTCAAAAAAAAGCTGAAAATAAAATGGAAATAGGAGTATAAAGGTGTGAAGTCACAGTACACTTGTGAACCCCACCTGTAAATATATTACAAAATTGCCTTTTCTTTAAACATAGAAATACAAAAAAATTGGGTGAGATTTAACTAAATATTTGAACTGAAAAGCTTATAAAACTTATAAAAATCTAATAATGATAGATATATCATTAATCATTGTGATATTACGTTAAATGCCATAACAGCAGTTTTGCCCTAAAGCTTCCTCAGATCTGCCTAAATAAAAATACTAATTACACAAATAGTAAAGGGTCTTAGGGTATTTAAAAAATGAAAATAAATAATGAGAAACATAAAAAACTGCTGTAATTGTGTTCATGCATTAAAAACTGCTGTAGATGAGTTCCTGCTTTAAACTAATGTGGTGCAGAACAGCTAAATAATACTGGATTAAGGGATGTAGACCAAGAAGTTAATTAATACTCTCGATCCTGGATCCTGGACCCCTAGAAAGTACTGACCTAAAGGGTGGAATCCCTACGATTTTTTTGAGTTTAGGGTTTGTTATTAGCCTATGGGAGAGGGCAGTATGGGTTTATGTGTAAGGGTCTATAACATGCTATAAATAAAATTCACAATTAATTAAGGTTATGGGGATGAAACATAAAGGAATCTGGGTGGAGTAGCTGTAATGTCCTGGTTTTAAATGATTTCACCAGCCAGCAGCAAATGTCATACTAGGTGGTAGTGGAGAAGGAATAAGAACAAAAAACGGGGGGTGGGGGGGAGCAGATGTACGGGATACAGCTATAGAAAAGAGGTTGCCACGAAAGCTATACATTTGTAAATAAATGTGAAAATGAAAACGAACCAAAATATGCAAAACAGAAAATGCAGTCCTTGTAGGGCTTAAAAGGACAAAGCTTGTTGACTAATATTTTAGGTAAATGAGGCAAATATTCATCTTTAAGTGGGGTAACTAACATCTTTTGCAAAATGATATAGAGTTTTGTTCTCGGGAAGGTATAACAATTAACTGCTATTGTTGTGGTAATGCTTTAACATTGTGGTGTGGAAGACTGTTGCTTATACAGTGCTTAAGGGATGTGGTTGAACAAGTTATTTAAAATTTGGGATCCTCCATCCCTGAATCATGTAGTCATAAAGGGTCCATTGTACTAGACTTTAAATATGGGGACCCTTATTCAGCAAAGGGAGAGGGCATGGTGCATTTATGGGTAAAGATAAATATCTAGGTACAAATACAATTCAAAATTTGTTATGGCTGGGGAGATAAAAGGCTAAGGATTATGATTATGTATCTGTAAAGGCCTTAATTTTCCTTAAAATTAATGTTGCTAGCAAGCATAGAGATACAAACAAAATAAGGTAATTGTGAGTAAGAGGAAGGGGGAAAGAACAAAAGGAGGAGAGCGAGATGAAAGAGTGCAGGAATATTTATGGAAATGAAAGATTCTTGGATGATGTTTATGCAAACTCTATGGTACCTTAAAAAGTAAGCGAGCTAGTATGGAGATGTAATTATTCAGAGCCTTCAGATTATAAAAAAAAACAAGAATTAAAGCTAAAGACAATTACTGTATAATTAAAAATTATTAATTTAAAAATAAAAGCAAAAAATAAAAATAAATATAAACACTAAACATAAAATAAATTTAATATGACTATAACATAAAAATCATTCTAAACAAGGGGCAAGATGAACATGTTTACAAATAGGGGAGTGAAGCCAAAATAATACATAGGTGTCCTAAATCAGTAAATGGAGAACCAGGAAAATAAACTAGTTGTGAAATACTGGTGATTAAAGGGTCGGAGTTATATAAAAAATGACAATAATAAACATCTTTGTGCTATAAGAATGCTGGGCTAGTAACAGTAAACAATTAAATAAAAACAATATAACATAAATAAAAAATGTATTTAAGAAAAATATTTAAATAAATACATTATAAAAAAAAGAAAGACTGGGTAAAGTAAGGACAGTGCTAAACAGCAGTGGATTGAGCTTGATAATGATAAGTTATAATGAATAAAACAGCCAAACTAAGTACAAAATGTGGGTGTCTGGAGGGGAAAGAATCACCATAAAGGTATACCATTGGTGTGAACGTTCAACATAAGCCAATGGTTACTCCCTTGCAAGTTTAGAATTTACAGGGTGAAAAACTTATTAGCATGCCAGATTTAAAAAGTGAGATCAAAATGTCTGTTAATATACCAGTACATAAAGAACATTCAACATTTTCCCACTGGGTGAGAACAGTGAGTGCCATCAGTGTTAAAGTTTCACTAGAAGGTTGGCTATAAGAAATAAATAAAAGTAACAGTGGAGAATAGAAAGAAAAATGTGAAGAAAAATGTAGTTTTGATGCTACCACACTCTTGAATACCCATCTATATGGAACACATAGATGTGGTTTAATAGAGGAGTAAGTTATTGTGTTGTAAAAAACCTGTAAACATATGTCAAGCAAAAAATTAATAAGAATAAAATATTAAAGGGCTACAGAATTAATTGTTCAATTTTTTGTTTTAGTTTTACATCCCTACAATGTGTTTTCTAAATAGGGTGTGGGAACGGGGAATACTGTAGAGGATTCCACTATTAACCTAAAGGAGAGAAAATTGAGTGGGGGTGTGGGTAAGTATCAAAAATTAAATATACAAAGGAATCAAATGTTATTATTGTAGTGGGGACCTCCTGAGAACAAAGGAATCTGGGTAGGATAACACAACTGGACCTTTTTGTTTGAATTACTTGGATTATGCAAATTCAAACTTCATACATTAATGTGTGAGGCTATGCTGAATCAACACTGAAGCATACTTTGTTTCTCTGAAGACTATACATGTCCTGAAATACTGGAGTTTTCTGTGGCTTGTGATAACAAAGCTAGCTATGATTCTATTCCCTTACATATAGGGGCATCACATTTCTGACAATTTTTTAATTTAGTTGTGACTTTGGCATCCATAAGAAATAGGGTTACTGGAGTTTCTTTGGTAGTCTTCATCCTTGTTTTATCAGGGGTCCTTTAAGGGTATTTTTGTATTTTTTCTTTTAATTTCTAACCTAAAAGATGCATGGTATAGCCTGTGGTTCTATTACATGCTGTCTGGTTTTGTCTTATCTTTATAGTTCTCTCAGCTGGGAAAACACTTGAATGTTTTCAGAAAACATTTTTGCCAAGTCATATCTCTTTATCAGATTGTCTGCTAGAAACGTTAGAACCAGACACAAAATTGTTTGCTAGAAAAAAGCCTTACTATATTACATAAATTTCATTTGCTTCCTTTTTCATAAAACTTGGTAACTAGATTAAGCTAATGGCCTTAACCCAGTCATTCCCCTATGCAAGAATGAGAAAAAGCATTCTAATTTTTCTTTTGTCATGCTCTTTTAACCAGATCTTTTTCTTAAAATTGATCAAGAAGAAAGAAACAAAAAGAAAAAAGGAGCAGCTACTAACATTAGTATCCACATTAAACTTAAAAATGACTGAAAAAATACTTTATAGCATGCAAAGAAAATCATGCACTATGTAAATAGTACTAAGAAATACATTTGTTTTACTTACATTTAACTTTCTCCCTCCTCTACCCTCTCCTCAGCATTTCTCCAAACATTAATGACATAGTAGGGATATGCTTTACAGTCCCCTTCAAATTTAATAAAGTTCAAAAAAGTACAATATTTCCAGATTTTCTTGTTCTGTCATGTTTCACATATATACTTATTTATAATTACTGCTTTGTAATCCCAAATTTGTCAGTTTCTAAGTTACTGATTTTATTCTCTAAACTTTAAAGACATGAAGTAGTGTATATGCTTTAGAGTCCCCTGCAAGTTTAACAAAGTCCAAGAAAGTCCAATATTTCCAGATTTTCTTGTTCTATTCCTGTTCATCTCCTTCTCCCAAACCCTGTATCTGCTTCATTTCCAACATATTCTCAATTCTTCTAGTCGACTCTTGTGCTTTCTTCCCTTTCTCAAGTATTTTACCTTGAAACCCTGGAAAAGGTTTCACTGGCACAGTCTCTCTGTGGTCTTTATAGCCAGAAGAACAAGAAGCAGAATCTCCTTCTGTTTCACAGCTCACTTTTTGCTGGACAAACTTCTGTATTTCTTCCTTAGCATGTACTTCATCAAGAAATGATTTTGTTCCCCCAGAGAAAAAACATTTTGAAGATAACTAGGTACAGCAGTTTGAATCTCACACCTGCTTCTTGACATTCCTTGAATAATGTGATAAATGTACTCCTCTTCTTCCGGGTGTACAATGAGTAGTCATTCTCTACAAATGCTCTGCTGTGTCCCACTTTTAGTACTTTGTCCTTCTGCCACAGTTTTGTCAGAATCAACTCCTTCTGCTGATAAGATTTCATCTTTACTATTAAAGGTCTCGGCTGTTCTCTCATAGCCAAGTTTGGAGCATGCATACAATGTGCCCTTTCAATTAACAAAACCTGTTGTGGAATACCAGTCCAGTTGCTTATTTGTGCTTTCATAAAATTAATACTGTCTGTTCCTTCCAGCTTCTTGGGTACAGCAGAAAAATCACAGGTTTTCCTATGTGCTCTGTCCGCTAATTCTACTATTTTTTTAAACATCTCTTCTTGTGCGGTCTCACATTCAACCAACATTTTCTTCATTTTGACCTCTGAGTTTTGCAGTTTTATCACCTTATCTTTATTAGTGATATACTCCATCATTGTTTTGTTTATTTTAGTCATGTCTGTGTGCAGTTGCCTTATACTTTCCTCTATGTTACTGTAAGTCATGTCTGAAGCTTGCACTGCTTTTTGCTGATCAGCTACAGTACTTTTCACAGTCAGTGCTTTTTCTGACCTTTTGTAGCTGATTTTCCTTCAGGTCCTCTGTATTTCTTTTTTCCTGGCATCCAGGCAGTGAAATTAATAGCCAATTACTGAAATTTACCCAGAAATCTAGGTCCACTGGCTTTCTCTGCTAAATTTCTGTTTTCACACTGGGAGCACCACAGTTAAGCTGTTACTCAATGTTCAGCCATGTTGGAAGTCTTACGAATTGAGTATTGTTATTCAAATATATAATCCAAACTTGGCAGATTTAGAGCAACTGTTAAAAGTCATAGTTCCGCTGAATATATATGAAAAGTTAAAGGAAAAGGCCAGACTAGTCCCAGAACAAGACCCTGACTACTTTACTAGAGGGAGAAATGCATTAGTCAAGGTGTGTGATAAGCTCTTAAAAGATATGTCTGACTAAACCAAATTAGGAAAAAAAGTACTGCATGTTAACAAACTAAGGAAGAAAAAAAAAACAGGTGATTACTTTAAGAGACTTAGGGAAGTGTTTTCCACACATTCTGGTACTGCATTAAAATGCTAAGGCAGATTTAAATTCTGCCTTTGTGCACAGGTTGTTACCAAATGTACAGGCATTAATGAAATGACACCAGGTAACTTGGCAGAAAGAGGATGTAGACAAATTAATAAAATATGCAGAGCACTATGTGAATCAAGCAGACAAAAAGAAAAGAGATGCAGAATAAAAGTTAATGCAATTACAAATACAGAGTTTTGAAAGAAGAGGTAGAGGCAGAGGTATGCATGGAAAAGGAAGAGCAATGAATTTTCAACAGAATCACTCTGGGAGGGGTGGCTTGCCATAATTCTGGACAAATGAGACATTGGAAAGGAGAATACCCTAATCAGCAACAGCAGCAACAGCAAAAACAGCAGTGGCAAAAACCAAAATCCTTCCAATGTTTCCTTACCACTCTCACCCCCAGAGTGACAGCGAATTTCAGGAGGCATGTACTGACAGCAACTGGGAGAAAATAATGAGGTAAGAATACAAGTGTTAATGCAAGTTAAAAGTAGGACAAAAACATCTGAAATTTACTATTTATATTTCTGAATGACACTGTTGCAGCTTGGCTTGTGCTGAAAGTAGGCGATCAGGATAACATTCCAATATCATCTGAAAAGGTATCAGCAGTACCGGGTATAAATAACACCCCAACTATTTTTCCTGTGTGTAAACCTACTCCATTCTCTTTAGGATAAATTGAAAACTAGCATGCTTTCTTGTTAAGTCTTTCAGCTTCAGCAAGCTTAATGGTTAGAGATTTGCTATGTAAATTAGGATGTACTATTTTTGTACTGTTGATGGAGTTTACATAGATGTACCGGCTGAATCTGAAGAAGAAGTGATTGCTGTACTTAGTGTTACCGAGGAAAGAAGGGAAAAGCAATGTTCCGATGCAGACAGCAAATTAATACAGCAGGTTCCTGGCATTCTGTGGGGAAGACATTCCAATGAGGTAGGGCTGTTAAATTCTGCTGCAGCTGTAAAATATGTGTTGATCCCACAAAACCACTTCCTTACAGAGAGCACAATACTGTTTAAAACCAGAAGCACAGCAAGAAATCAAACCTGTAATTGAATCTTTAAAACAGCAAGGATTATAGAAAAAATGTAGCTACTGTAATTCCCTTATTCTTCCATTTAAAGAGCTAGATATACTTATAGATCAGTTACAGTATTTAAGAGCAGTGAATCAAATTGTCATTTCTTCATACCCTGTAGTGCCAAATCCAGCACACATATTGAGCTGCATTCTGCCATAGGTCATCTATCTTTCTGTAATAGTTTTATGTTCAGCTTTCGTCTCCTTTCCTATTCACCCCGATAGCCAATATCTATTTGCTTTTACATACAGAGGAATTTAATTAAATGTGGCTATGAATGTCACAGGGATTTTTTGATAGCCATTCAATCTTTTTGCAAATTTTAAAACAAAACATTGAAGAGATTTTATTCCCATGCAAATCTGTGCTAGTACAATATGTAGATGATTTACTTATATCTTCAGATTCATTAACACACCCCAGCAGGATACCACAGTAAACTCTTGGTTAACCGGCACCCATGGGGACTAGCAGATGCCAGGTTGCTTGAGAGTTACTATTAAAAACAGGCCAGATTAATACTGTACCCTATACTATTTGTTTAGTTTGACATGATTTTAGGTTTGGAGAGAGGGAATTTATTCCTATCTTCCTTTTCAAAACTCTAAAACTCTAAAAACATAAAGTATGTTTCTGCAGGGCGGAGACAGAAAGTGCAACACATGAAAATTGTACTGTATTTCTTCATTTTTTTTTCTGGTTGCTTGAGAGTTCTGGTTGCTTGAGTTCCACTTAACTGAGAGTTTATTGTATATATCTTCTGACTGAATTACTAAAAAAGGGACATCAAGTATCAAAGGAAAAACTTCAGTTGTGGTCACCTAAGGTCAAATATTTAGGGTTCTTGATATTGCATGGTGAAAGGCATTTTTTGCCTTCACGTCTTGAAGATATCAAAAAATCACCCCACCCATTTACTCAAAAACAGCTGCAAGCCTTTCTAGGTTTGGCAGTGCCAGGTATTGAACCCTCCATCTCTTCTGCCCATGACAGGAGATGGTGTACCGCATGACAATATAGTTGTGGCTAACCATGTGCTTTCTCCTAAACCTGAAGTACAGGCTAAGACAGAAGGTCTTTGGCTAACATAGAGTTCGCAGATGACTGCAAACTAGGAGCCATAATCAAATCTCGTAATGATGTGGACATCCTACAAAAGGGCCTCACTGAGACAGATGCCTGGTGTCAAAGCCATGGCCTCAAGCTCAATGCCAAAAAGTGCATTGTCATCCCTTTTGGTAAAAACTCTGTACCCATGAACTACCACATAGGCGGTAGTCTACTTAACACCGAAAGTGTGATAAGAGACCTTGAGACACAGGTGGACAGTAGTCACTCCTTTGATAATCACATTGCCACAGTAGTCAGGAAATCCTTCTATGTGGCACACCTCATCAGAAAAGGTTTCTCATCCAGGAAAAAAGAGGTCATTGTTCCCCTCTACTCATCACTCATTAGACCCATTATAGAGTACAACGCCCCTTTTGGTATGTACCTCACAAGACATCTACAACAACTGGAAAGGCCACAGAAATACCTCACAAAGAGGATTACCGGCCTCAAACAGATGCCCTACGCAGACCATCTCAAAAAACTCCAGCTTTACTCTGTCGCATATCGCCTACTCAGAGGCGATCTCTGCCTAACATACAAAGCTATGTCAAACCCAGAGCTGTTGGACATGCTCCACGTAAATAAATCCCAATCTGTCCGAGCTACATGCTCTAGGGACCAAAACCTTGTCACCATAATAAACAGAACATTCTGGAGGGATAGGTTCCTGTCTCAGAGACTTCCCATACTCTGGAACAAACTACCTATCTATATCAAACAAAGCTCCTCATTAGCACTCTTCAAGAAAAATCTTGATGATTGGATGGGAGATAGGAAATTCACCCCGGGGATCACTTCTGTGGCTCTGCTTGGCAGGGGCACAGGAAAATAATTTTCTTGGGTGGCAAAAGCCAAGACACTGTTTGGCTAGGCTTATATAGGCCCTAGGGCCAATAGCCTAGTACCTACCTATGAACCTATGAACCTATACCAGTTGGACAATGCAGAGATGGAGTTGTTCGTAGATCAATCATGTAGAGGAGACAAAAATGGAAACCTCACTGTAAGCATTGCCATACGCACTTAAAATACAATACTGTGTCAAGAAAGACTGAAAGGGGTTACATATGCACTAGTAGCTGGACTTACTGTATAAACAAAAGCACATGAAATAGCTAAAAATAAGTTTGTGAACATTTATACTGATAACTGTTATGGGTTTAGAGTAGCCCATGACTTTGGCGAACTATGGAGACAGGATTTGTAACATCAGCAGGTACTGAAATAAAGAATGGAAAGTTTGTAAAAGATGTATTAGAGGCATTACTGTTAGCAAAACCTTTAGCTGTAATTAAAGTGCAAGCTCATATAAAGGGAGACACTGTCACTGTGAAAAGTAACTGGTTAGCAAATTATGTAGCCAAGCAAGCTTCTGGTTTGGATGTTGCTAGAAATTTTATTCTCATTGTACATGAGGCATCCTCAAAGTTTGACAATCCTTGCTTTGAGTAATTTGATTACTTTGCTGAATGATTCTCCAGAGGCTGTGAAAAAGAGGTGGATCAGTGTGGGTTGTAAAAAGTATGCTGATTTATTGTAGAGACACCCTGATGGCAGGGTGGTAGCACCTTTGGCTGTACTTTCCTGGTTGGTAAGGGCATATCACTTACTGAATCACATTGGTAGGCATGGATTTCTTAATCTTGTTCAGTGTGATTGGTTTGCCTCTCTTTCTCAGTCTCTAGTTAGCCATTATATAAATAATTATGAAATCTGCTTGTCACATAACATAACACCTCCTGTAAAAACACACTTTAACCTCTGGACTCACATTGGGGGCCTTTTGTAAATATTTAATTAGATTTCATCCAGATGCAGAAATTTGCTATGTTTTTTATATATTTTAGTTATTGTCTGTGTATCTGCATGTGTGGAAGCCTATCCATGTTCTAAATGTGATGCCGAAATAGTAGTAAAGAAATTACTAAAATAATTTATTCCTAGGTTCCACAAAGTATTAATTCAGACAGGGGTACTCATTTTACTGCTGAAATTGTTAAAAGACTGTGTTCTATGTTTAGAATCTCATTGTAGTTGCACTGCCCTCACCATTCTCAGTTATCTGGCCTTGTTGAAATGTCTAACCAGAATCTTAAAAAGAGAATTATCAATATTTGCAATGAAACAGGGCTTAAGTGGCCAGATACCTTGACTCTTACTTTGATGAATATGCAAGGATCTGTAAACACTACCAGTAAATTAATTCCACATAAAATTCTTATGGGCCATCCCATGAGAATCTCACCTTCCCCACCAGTGAGAAACTGTGAAGTGGTATTTACTGATGAAGCCTTGCTGAATTATTGCTAAAAAACTTGTTTCTATCTTACAGACTTTTCATAAGAGCACCAAAGAAGCCATTCCACAACTTGCTACAGCTCCCTGACATGACCTGCAACTTGGAGACTGGGTTTACATGAAGGTATTCAACAGAAAACTTCTTTGGAGCCACAGTGGAAGGGTCTTTATCTCATCCTCATAATTAACTATACAGCAGTAAAGAGTACTGGAATACTAAACTGGATCTACACTTCACATTGAAAGAAAACCTGACTGATATCCACTAAGCCAAAAGATGATGGCACCACACCTCCTTCTGATGACATCACTAGTTCTCCTCCTTTTACTGCTTCTAAATGACCCGAGGGAAAATCTGATTCTTCGAATGTTGCACCTATATGCAAATGATCTGAATGTTACAAACTGCTGGGTATGTGAATTTGTGCCTCATGACACAATGCTACCCGTTACTGTTCAACAGACTGATTTTAAGATGTAGTTTGAAATGGAAACTCAAACCTGGTGCGATATCATAGACTGGACTAAAAAAATATACTACCAATTAACTACATCAACAAGAGGTGGGCGACACTTGTTACACCACAAATGGAACTGAGTGCATTATAGCAACTGTAATTAGCTGAAACTGTGATGGCAACACTTAACCTAAAAACATATGACTGGGGGAGAGGCATGGGAATGTTGGACAATCACTATTACATCTGCAGAGATTGTGCCTACCCCTGGTTACCATGAAACTGGCCTGGTTGTTGTTATGTGGGACAGATTACTCCAGCTATTTTCCATTCCTTTACTAAGTCAGTTGGAAGATTGTGAAATAAAAGACGTATATACCCAGCTGAGCAAGTAGTAGCTGTCTTCCTTCCACAGTATGGTATAATTCGTTCCATGAATGAAATGACTCAGGTGTCTCTTACATTAGCTAAATGGCTAACAAAACATCAGAACACATCCACATGGCAAATAGGGAACTGGCTGAGGTTCAAGCCACAGCACTGCAAAACTGAATAGCTCTTGATTAAGTATTGGTCCCGAAGGGAAAAGTTGGCCATTTGATCTGAAAATGGTGGTGTACTTTTGTTTTGGACTTTTATAATAAACAAGAGAAGGTGTCTGACTTTATGGAACAACTGGACGTTAATTTAACTAATTCTGAATCTGGTTGGGCTTTGTTTGGGTGGCTGGGTTGTACATTTGGAAATATTGGTACTAGTATAATACAAAATTTAATTGCTTTTATCATAATTGTACTTTCCATAGCTCTTGTACAATCTGTTGTTAAAACTTTGCTACTATGTTGCTTTGTAAAAATGAGTGTATATTCTGTGGTTGTTATACCTGAACAAAAACATCCTTGTGCTAATGTTTGATGACCAAAATAATGACAATATAATTCAAAATGATTTGGGATTGTGATGCTTTATAGCATCAAAGTGGGGAGAGACTGCGGTAGATTTTTTGTTTTTCTGAACATTTTAATTTAAACTACTGCAGTGTCTTCCAAAACAAAGGTCAGTCTGACCCTTTTCAGACTTCAGCAAAAGGTAAATGCTTTCTTCTAACCACGCTGACATTATTAGATTAACGCATCCTGCTCTTTGCACAAAATGCCTCTGAGATAAGCCTCTTTAAAGTAAACACATAAAGCCTCTCAGGATAAGAACATATAAAATGTGTTAATCTGTCTTTCTTTCTATATATTTATCAATGTTTATTCATTCCAACCTTGAAAATGTACATAGATTTTGTGATAGTTGTGACAACCTTAAATTCTGCATGAACTGAGTTAGTTTCTTTTTTATGTTAGAAAGGTATAAAAGAACTCATGCCTGTGCATAAGGCTGACTCTCTCTGTACTGAGATATTCTGTATCATGATACTACTTTAATAATGTATTTGCATCCAGAAATGCTGACAGTCTTCATACTGAATTTTATAGCTGCATGAACTAAAGAATAACACATTTCCTTTTCACGTGAGTGACAGCCTCTCAACTGCTCAATGAAACATCCATCTTTTTTCATGTTCATAGACTGGTATAGTCTTTGTGACTCGAGTTTTTATCGGTCTTAAAACTTCCTTGTAGACAAACCATTTCCCATCATGAATACATAAGGAGTAACGTACAGTTACCCGAGAACTTACCATAACAGTGGGTGTTCAGATAGATCACTGTTGTAGTAATGTTGAAAAATGGGATATATCCTGACAAGGATACCATATGTCCAGACAGTATGCCAAAGTTTAGGAACTCCTTCTTCATGCAGTTACATCCAGCCTTAGAACTAGGCACAAGGGCTGCATACTGGACACACTGAAACCCAAATGCTCAAAAAATACAGGGAAAACAGTGGAAATGGTCAGCAAATATGGGTTACACCTTCAACAGAAAGAAAAGGAAGAACAAAAGGGAGAAGGAGGGAAGGAGGGGGCTTACACTACAACAGTGATCTATTCAAACATCTACTGTTTTTGTTTGAGTTTCACTTTCCAAGTGAAGGAGAAAGCATCCATTGCCCAAGCTTCCTTGTAAGGGGTCCTACAGGAGAATATTTTGAGCTGATGATTCAATGGTACTATGCTCATCATTAGATCATTGGTGCAGTAATGCTGGCATTACATGGAAATTACTATGAATGAAGGATCTCCCTGCATCTAGAAATATTTTTTTCTCCTTCTTTATTATTTGATTTATGTAGACCATCATTTAAAATGCTTGAAAAGTACTGCATAGGAAATTACATTTTTATTTTTATTTGTTTATTTCTTTTAACTTTACTTGATAGATATGTTTGTGTCCTATTCATTTCATGTTATTTAATAAGTGAGGCATTTTTTCTTACTAGTACAATGTTTGTAACATTTTGAAGAAAATGCTCCTTTGAATTTTAGCATAGGTACCACAAAAATAAACCATTCTATGTATTTCACAGGACTGTAATATTTTTTTGTTTGTCAATGGTTTGCTCACTTCCTTTTACCTTAGCACATTACATGAGTAAATTACTTAGTTCTGAAGAACTTAAGTTTGGAGTCTACTCAAACATGAGCAATGCCTACTTTAAAATACCTACTTCTTCTTTTAGTTGAATGCGTATTTTTTATAAAGTCAGCTTCTCTATCTATGCCTTTTATTTTTTAAGTACTTTTTAAGTAAGCCTCAGTACTGGAATTTATGTAATTTATTTGTTTCTGTTTTTTTTTTTTTCTGATCAGCTTCTTCCCGGCAAGCTTAGTACAGTATATTCCATTGATAACAAAGTTAAATTTTCCTCTTCTTCCTTAAAAGTAGTTGTCATATCAACATTTACCAACATTTTATAGATTCTCCTGTATAAGATTATATGTTTTCAATGCAATACTGTGCAGGTCACGTCTCTGCAAAGTTTATTTCAACCATTACTGATAGTGATACCTATATCAACCTAAAGCACCACATGTTTCCCTTCTAATATAACTTCCAACATTAATACTGTTCATTTCTTTACATTTAGGCCTTGCAAACTTGATATAGAAGATGTGTACTCTGCACTGTTTGTATATCTTTGCAGAGCTTGAACAACCAGCAAGCCCGAGCTTTTTAAGCCTTTGTTTTCTTGAATAGTTTTCTATTCTTGCATAGTCTTGCTTTGTGTCCAACGTATGACATCTTCTTGCTTGATATTACAACCAGTAGTTTGCATGTTGCTTTTCATGGCACTGATAATAAGCTTTAGCTTTTCTGCATTCCTTAATTTTGGGTACACACCTTTTACATTCCTATCCTCTATACTGTTACTGTAGTCTTTCTTTATTTTCTTATGAATTCAGGACAGATCTGCTTACTGCTTCTACTGGCAAAACAATATTTAAGGTATTTTCAAATGTTAAATTAATTTCTGATGAATTGTGCTGTGGTGCTTGCATTAAATACTGCATTCTCCAGTTGGTGTACTTATGTAGTTCTGTTCTCACTGCGGTTAACTTGTATGTGTGTGTTTGCTCAGTTGGTTGACACTCAAGAGACCATTTTTTACCAGAATGTGGGACACTGCTTGTTGCTCGTCTAGTCAGGATACAATAGGCGAGACTTTGTGGGTTCTGTTCAAGCAGCTTTATTATGTATGCACTCTCAAAATGGCACTGAAGCTAGCATGTGCTGACTATTTATATGCACGTTCAGTCCTTGAATTGCTTCTTACAGATACTGCACATATGCTCTATTGTACATCCTTCTTCTTTGAGAAATAAGTCATACAATGTTGATGACATTAATTGACATGCAATCAATATAAATAATTATTTGTCGAGGTTGCTGTGTATTTCACACTAGGTCTGGAAATACGACCAAATCTTGGACATAGAAATTAGAATCAGGTTTAGCAATTGGGACTGTCTCTGCTGAATCTTCAACTTTTGGGACATCAGGAACATCATCAGGAATATTAGTAGAAGTTAAGATACGTTTTGCAACAGGAACATTGTCTGGATTGCTCTGAGATCTACAGTCTGTATCACAGGAACAATGTTGCAATACTGATTCTGATACAGGAAGGAGATGTCTGTGACTTCTCCTGTACTCCACACCCTCAGATTCTATGAAGTAGGATCTCGGCTTGGTACATATACCTGTTACGTAACCAATCCAGTCAAAACCTTTCGCCATTTGTATCCTCACTGTCTCTGCTTCTTTCAATGGACAAATAAATCTGCTCAATTTATCATAGCTGGACTTCTGGAAAGAACGCTTCCTAAATAGTTGTGCTCTAATTGTCCTGTTATTCTTAGCTTTAGGCCACAACAAACTGGAACTGATGGGCAATCTTGTTGTGGTTTGCCTAGATAGAAGTCTCTGAGCAGACGAGCCAAGTATATCATCGCAGGGTATGTTTCTGACATTAAGTAAATTCAAAAAGACATCAGTATTGTCACACCTTGACCTCTCAAGTAATTGCTTTGCACTCTGCAACTCTGCACTGCACGTTCAGCTAGACAATTTGACTGTGGATATTCTGCACTGCTAGTAACATGTACAGAGTCCCATTCTTTTCCAAATTTCTGAAACAACTGACTAGTTGAGTATCATTGTCAGAAATGACTTTGTGTGGACTACCATCGACTAAGAAATGACATTTCAACTTAGTAATAACAGCAGTGGATGTTAGATTAGGTAGTAAATCAATCTCAAACCAGTCTGCATAAGAGTATACCAATACCAAGTAACACTGATTGTTCCACTTGAATATATCAGTGGCTACTGTTGACCAATGTAATTCAGAAATCTGACTTAGTTGAAGTGGTTCTTTTTGCAAATGCAGTTTAGTACTATTGCATATTGAACAAGAAGAAAGTCCTTTGTCAATGTTGTTTGCTAGAGAAGAACAAAATACTCGTCCTCTCATCCTTCTTTTGGTAGATGCAGAACCTAGGTGACCACAATGCAACATCTGGATATATTCATTTTGTAAGGAAGCAGGAACAACAATTTTAGGACCTTTGAAAATAATGCCATCCTCCATCAACATCTCATCTCTGTAAGGAAAATAAGTTTGCACTTCAGGTGGTACACTAGATTGCTTTGATGGCCATCCAACATTAATGCAGTGGTTAGGTTTTTCCAAAATTGGATCAGTCTTTGTATGATCTCTCAGCTCAAGTCTTGTGGTAGAAAAATTATGCACTTCCATGATGTCAAAGTCAAAACTCTCTGTGTGAAGCTGTTCCATTGTATTTCTGGATGATCTGGATAAGGTATCAGCCAGATAAAGAAGTTTGCTTTTGTACAGACCATTCTGAAGTTATACATTTGCAATTTGAGCATCATTCTTTGTAATCTTATTAGAACTGAATGCATAGGCTTCTTTAAAATAGTAACTAGGGGTTGGTGATCAGTTTCAATCTGAAGAGCTCAACCATAGATATAATCATGAAATTTTGAAAATGCAAATAATATCGCCAGAAGGTCTTCCTCAATTTGAGCATATTGCATTTCAGTTTGGGTAAGAGTTCTTGATGCATAAGCTACTGGTCTGACTTCTTGAAGAATAACTGCACCAAGACAAAATTTTGAAGCATCACAGGAAAGGGTTACTGGTTTATTAACATCATAGAATCTTAATGTAGGTGGGGTGGCAATTTTCTGCTTAAGGTCTCCAAATGCCTTCTGGTGCTGTTCCAACCAAGACCATGTAAGATTTTTGTGCATCAGCTCTCTCAAAGATGCTGTCAACACACTGATGTCTGGTAAAATTTGCCTAAATAGTTGACCATACCAAGAAAACATTGTAGAGCTTGAACATTATCTGGTGCTGGCATCTCAAGAATGGTTGGTTGTTTGGACAGGTCTGGTTGCAACCCAGTGTTAGTAAATAAATTACCTACATAGGTAACTTCTAGTAGTCTGAATTTGCACTTCAGAGGATTGAGCTTTAAATTCACTTCATGTGCTCTGTATAGAACTCTCTTAAGGTTTCTGTCATGCACTACTTCACCACTGCCTCCAACTAATAAATCATCTACTATTATGGCACAAGGATAACCTGAAAAATTTGCTCCAATTTATTCCAACTAGCATCCTTAGGAATCTATATCTGCCAAATGGAGTACTGAAAATTGTCAGTAATGAGGATTTGTGATCAAACATCACTTGCCAAAATGAATTTTTTGCATCTAAGACAGAAAAAACAGTGGCATTCGGTATTAGGGCTGCAACTTCTTCGACTATACTCATTGGATGATGCAGTCTCTTTAATACTTTGTTCAAATCTTTTGGGTCAATACATATTCTGATTTCATCTGACTGTTTTTTGGGGGCTGCTACAATGGACGACACTCATTCAGTTGGTTCTGTTGCTGGACAAATTACACCTTGCTGCACCATTTTATCCAACTGAGTTTTAACTCTATTCTGCATAGCTATCAGAACTTTCCTTGCTGGTCTGACCACTGGACTGACCTCTGAGTCTAATTTCGTAGAATACACAACTGGAAGTTTGCCCAACTTATCATCAAAAACATCAGCATACTCTAAGAAAATGGCTTCAGTAAAACTGGATCTAGGAGATGTGTTATATGATGAACTTCTTAAAAGAAAGCAGATTCATTATGAAACTGTCTCTGAGACCCAATAATGACTGCACAGGTCTTCGGATTACACATAATAATAAACTGTAACAGTTCTCAGCCAAATAACATGAAAGTACTACTGAGCCTTCGGTTTGAATTTCTTCACCTCCATAAGCAACAAGTTTTGCACAACTAGCCACACCGAGTTGCTCATTAGCAGTCACTTTAGCAAAAGTATCTGCTGCCATAACATTACACTTTGAACCAGTGTCTACTTTAAACTCAGAGGATTTACCATCAATCTGGACAGTACAAAACACTTCATTTTTTGTCAACAAATTCACTGCATCAACCTTTTCACCAACTACTGATACACCCACATCTACGTAGAAAGTACACTACTGCAATGCTACTTGATCAGTTTGTTTTTTGAATGATCTTTCTTTACAACTGTGCAAGGTTTACTTGATTTGCAAAACTTTTGAAAATGATTCTATTTTTTACACTTGTGGCATTGCTGACCAAATGCTAAGCATCTCTCCCTTCTAGATTCATGCTGGCACCACAATTGTGACAGGTAACAATAAAGCTGGATTTGGGTTTTGCTGACTCACTCTTGTACTGCACTGAGCATGCTCCTTTCTTAGAACTTGCGAGAAAACTATGTAATTTCCCTGGTGAACCAGCAGGGGCTTTGGCCACCATGTGCTTAGGTCTGCTTCTGCTTGCCACGTGTTGCATGCTGTCTACATTGCTGCAAGCATACTTGTGTGCCTTTTTGTAACTTCATGGATTTGACAAATATCTACAGCTTTGCTCATCATTAAATCCCTGTCACAAAACAAAATCTTTCTCACAACAGCACTATTAATACCACACACAAGCCTGTCCTTTAGCAACTCATCTTTTAAGTAACCAAACTGACACATTTTAGCTTTGTTCCTCAGGTCAGTTATGTAAGCTGCAAAAGTTTCCCCTGGTTTCCTATCTCTTGTATAAAACAAATGCCTTTCTAATGTAATATTTGTCTGGGGGGGGTACACATTTCCCTGAATTTTCACTTTAAACACTTTGGGTCTTCACTTGATTCAGCCTGTACAAAAATATGATGGTTTTCACCTTCTTCTTCATATACTGCTGGTGCATACACAAATGAATGCTCTCTTTCAATGGCCGCTGACCAGGCTAGGTTTAGCATAAAGAATGCCCTAGTGCATGCATCTTTGTTAGAATAAGTTTCTTGTATAAAAATATTGTACTCTTTCTCAAATATTTTACAATTCTTTGCAATATTCTGATCAAATACAAGTGGTGAGGGCTTTCAAAATCCATCTGCCATATTAACACATACCAGTGAAGGGTTTTGCAAATATGCATGGACATATATACATATACATATGCCAGAAATTTATGCCAGTACTTGTAACTATGCCCAATAGCAAAAGTCTCTGAATAACTGAACTTTGCAAAATAAGTCTCTCGGGCACTGTAATACTCTTGAAATCACTGTACTGCAAGAAATCCCCTCTTATCAGTGTAAGAAACATCTCAAAATAACTGCACTGTGCAAATGAACTGGGCAGAAGAAGCTCAGAGTAAGAAACATTTCAAATAACTGCATTTTGCGAATAAACAGTACACAGCACAATGAAACTTCCCCAAAATGGTGGTACTTTGATAACTAACTCTTTACAGTGCAAGAAACACTCTGTAATGGTGACACTTTGCAAATACATACACCCAGCACAAGAAACTTTTCAAAATTTTTTGACTGGACATCACAAAATATTTGCACTTTGCACACAAACAAACTCTTCAGAATAAATGCACAGTAATAAGCACACACTGTAAGCAATTTTACACACTTTGAGATACTTCAAATAATTCTAGTTATAACCTGAATACAATATGAAATAGTAGCTATGCCAAAACACAGTAATTTGCCAAAAATCATGCAGTCGCCATTCTTTATTTATGCTTAATGTGCCCTTTTTGGCCTTATTATATTAATTTTGAGCATTTAATCTCTTTTCATGCCCACTGTACTTCTCTTGTGCTTGTTTTACTCTAAAGCTCCATTTTTGGCATATATTTCTCTGAAATGGAAGCAAATGTTGAAGGTTTTTGGCTGACTAAGTTTGCAGATGATTGCAAGCTGTGAATTATCATCAACTCCCGTGCAGACACTAGCATTGTTCAAGAAGATTTATCTCTGAGTAATAAATAGTGCCAAAGCCATGGTCTTAAACTCAATGGTAAGAAATGCATAATTGTACCCTGAGGGAAATCAGTTATCCTGGCTAATTACCATGTTGATAATACGTGTCTATATCACAACATCGAACCCGTAAATGTCGAACGGTCACATGAGCAAAAAATCACATACTTGAAGTTTATTAATTTGTTTTTGGTACAGTGAAGATCGGGATTTTTGCCCTTTCCTCACTGTAGTGCGATCTCGGAGTAGGAATATATATTTAGCGGGGGGTGTGGGGGGGTACAGCCCCCACAATATCATTTTTGAGTATGTGAATATTCACTCATGTCAGCATTCAATATTTACAGGTCCGATGTTCTCATAGAGACGCGATAATACACCCCTAAGAGTCGACCCAGTGGTCAAGGATCTCAGTACGCACATTGACAGTAGCCTTGCCTTTGACCGCCATGTGGCCACAGTGGTAAGGAAATTCTTTTATGCTGCACAACGTATAAGTAAGGACATGGCATCTAGGTTCAAAGAGTTCATTATCCCACTGTACTCTGCCCTTATCAGACCAATCATAGAGTACAAAGCTCCCTTTAGTATGTACCTGATCAGGCATATGCAGTAACTACAGCGACCTCAATGGTTCCTTACAAAAAGAATACAAGGAGTAACAAACCTGCATTATGCAGAGTGCCTTAAAGCCCATTCCCTCTACTCAGCCTCCTACAGATTGCTGAGAGGTGACCTATGCTTGGATTACAAATCAAACCCCACACTTATGAATTTACTACATATTTGTAAGTTAAAATGCACCAGAAATCCAAGGTCTGAGGACCTGAATTTTGTCTGTGTCATAAACAGAACATGCTAGAGAGGCAGATATGTGCCCCAGACACTGCCCTCCTATGGAACAGGCTTCCTCATCCATGTGAATCTGAGTTTGTCTATTACCCAGTTTAAGCACAACCTAGACAAGTGGATGGGGAATAGGAAATTTAAACCAGGCCTGGCACCCATGTTCCTTATGGACAGAGGTAACTTATAAATGCCTGCCCCTCAATGTCCTAAATGGATGCAGGACATCATTATTTCGGGAAAATTTAGCTAGGCTTTGAAAAGCCCCTTGAGTTGTTAGTCTAGTAACAGTCTATGAATCTATGACAATATTCTTTGAAAGTGACCATCATTTACTCCACATACTACCCTGTATCTTGATATCTACTGCAATATCTCTTAGCAGTTACAATCCGGAATGAGCTTCACAACACAATCCCTTATTCAACACAGATTCTTACATGGGTATCAAACTTAAGTCCTTGTACAATCTCACTAGATTTAATTCTGAATTAATACTTAATAGCTTTTCCTGTCTTCATTCTCAGTTCAAATGAGAAGAATAAAAGTGTTCCAAAACATCATACAATTCCACAAATGTCAGTATTTTTATACCAAACACAACCTAACCTGCAGTCTTCAAGTTTTAAAAATGTATTTCTCCTCCTTCAGATGTTTCGCAGGTTCTTGGAACACTTGCAACCTTTATCATCAAAAAACGAACTGCCATTTCATTTTATCTTCTTCACTTGACCATTCAAGCCATGCTACTATTGCACTGACCCATTCCAACCTTCATCCCAGCTAGCTACAGCTGCTGCTAGTGGGAAGACAGCTGAGTGGAAAAGGGACATTTTCCTAAGTGGAACATTTTATTATTCAGCTTGACAATTTGACAATGGGTGAGCGATTTTGCCTCCATGAAAAAACATCTTCTAATAACTACAGGGTAATGAAACCGGACAAAGGAGGAGGGGTGGTGCTTATGACTTCTATAGACTACTCAAACAAAATGTCCAGTCTTTTAAATGACACCACTACATACACTAGAGTTTCGAAGAATGAAATGTACATGGCTTTTACTAAAATTGATTGGCTTTTGTATGAGTGGTTTATGGAGGGGGTCATTGACGGTAATGAGTATCATTACTTGTTAGTTGATTCACCTGTGACCCCCTCCATATTTGGAATACCGAAGATACACAAAAATCAGAATAACCCACCCTTCCATCCTATTGTATCAACCAAGGGCTCCAAAACTGAGGCAATGGCTTCCTTTGTTGACTTTCATTGTAAAAACATTACTACAAGATTGTCACACATTCTGAGGGACTCATGGCACTGCTTAGAAGTGATTAGACAGAACTAGATTGAGGAGCCCTTTGTAACGGTGACAATTGATGTTATTAACCTTTTTTCAGTTATTCCGCAGACACAAGGTTTAGAAATGTTTAACAAATGTTTGGAGAAGTACAGTGACTTTCACACTGTTAAGTGTTCCTTGGTGATAGACCTCATGGAACTTATTTTGTCAAAAAATTTTATTGGTTTTGAGGGTGAGCTCTATAGGCAAGTTACAGGTGTTGCCATGGGTGCCAAATGTGTACCTATTTATGCAAATTTGGTACTGGCAGAATGGGAGATGGAAAACATTTTTCCCTCAGACTTTATGCTTTCCATCAAGTTGTATTTACGTTACTTGGACGATATTTTGATCTTTTGGAAAGGGAGTATTGAGGACATCCACAAATTTGTGGATTTCCTTAACAACACCACGTTTGTCAAATTTACATATAAAATCCACGGCAACACTTGCAATTTTTTAGATATTTTATTATATAAAAACCCACTAGAAGTTAATATTAATTCTAGTATCTATCATAAAAAAACATATTCCAACAATTTTTTACATTTTCAGAGCTGCACCCCCACTTCCAGAAAAGAAATGTAGTCAAAGGACAAATGGTTAGACTTTCTAGATTGATTAGTGATGATGAAAGGTTACAGTTTGAATTAACAAGCCTTGTTAATGTGTTTTTAGAAAGAGAGTACCCCCGTGAGGTCCTGATTAAAATAAGAAATGAAATAGAGGTTAAAAGACATTCTGTCTTTAAACCAATTTTGAAAGGAGGTTTATTGAAAGAGGTTCATGATAGGAACAACATGGCTTTGCCAACAAATGCATTGCATGTAAAACGAGCTATGATTTTACCTTATAATGGGCAATCTGAGCATACAATTAAAATCATTAAGGACACATGGTATAGTGTCCTGGATAAAGACACTATAAGTGTAATAGGGAATACCCCAATATTTACATACAGCAGGGGTAGGAACCTAAAAGAATTGATGGAAATAGAACACAACATTGGGCTTTACAAGAGGTCTAATATGAACAAATGTGGCTCATGTAGTGTGTGTAAGTTTATCAATAATGGCCTATATGTGGCGGTCCACAATTTCTAAAAAAACATTAGGTGTCCAGGTTATTGTAACTATAACACCAGGAGAGTAGTGTATATTGCTACGTGTTTAAGTTGCCCCACTTTTTAAGTGGGTAAAACTATAAGAAAATTGAGGTTAAGAATTTTAGAACATTTAAGGGACATTAGAAATAAAAAGACTAGCAATGCTTTGTATATGCACAGTCTACGTTGCTCTAATTTAAAAAAATGTTTATTCTTTGTAGTGGATAGAATATCAGATTATGACAGAGGTGGCGATGTTAAGGTTGTACTGGAGGTGAGAGAGAGCATGTGGCAACTTAGGCTAGATGCTTCGAAACCTCCAGGTATTAATGATCACATTTCTTTGTCTAGCATTCTAAAATATAAATCTTTATTTATCTAATTATTTATTTCAAAGTTTTTCATGTTTGTACAGATAAGATATTTACATGTTTTTTATTTCTATTTTTTCATTGGTTTGTTTACTTTTAGAATTGTGTTGTTTACATTGTTGTAATAGTCTTATCAGTTTTTTTTTTCGTGATTGGTTAATTTAGAGGGTGTGTGCCCTAGCTGAAGCTTTATCAGTAATTGATTAGCATTAAGATGGTTTACTCTGATGATGCCCGATTGCTTATACGGGTGAAGGCGCTAAGAATTCCTGTATAGTCTGATCATTTTATGTTTTGCACTCATTGTTTTCATGGCTGTTTTAAGTGTACCGGTGCCGTTCCTTTTTTGCGCTGGTCCATTAAAGTTTGCTGGTTCCTGAGAACTGACTCGGTTTGATTTTACAACATTTTATTATATCTGCTTAATCTCTCCTTGGTCATCTTTGCATTTGCTCCAGAGAACATTCTGTAATGAGTGTAGTACGACCATACTCACTGATACAACAGGCTATCCTTTTAGGCCACTCTCCCCAGCTAGAAAGCAGAAACTCATGCTATGTTTCCCAATCTCCACTGAATAATCTCTTAATAAGATATGCTCCATAAAACACACAATCTCCCCTTCCTCTGACATAAGTGTGCGGAGAACAGCTCCTTTCCCATCCACCCCATCCAGTTCCTCCAGGGCCTGGTGCAGTAAGTGAATTTGGGTCATCTGATTTGTAATCAGGACTCCACCCCTCTATGCAATGCAGCCAATAAAAATGAAAGTTATGTACTTGCCATAACGATAGATCCATGTTGTCTGCTTCTGTCCTTCCTCAACAGATGGGTTATCGGATCCATCTAGCATCCGACTTCAGCCACTTTCAAACTTTGGATCCAAGGCTCAACTCCTCCCCTTAAAAAATAGTTTTCCTGTAGTTGGTAAATTACCTCAGATTGAGTTTGCCTCTACTCTGTAATAAACATATGCAGCCTCATAATAAGGAAAAGCACATCACAGAAAAAGGTAACAAGCCCTGACCCAGATGTTGAAGAGTACATGACCAAGGCATAGTGACAGTCAGTGCAGTCATTCTAAGAGTAAAGAGAAAAGGGATAACTGGATGGCAGAATAATGAGAGGAAGGTTGAGGAAGGACAGACACAGGCAACAGAGATCTATCATTATGGTAACTACATAACTCTTGTATCTGATATTGATTTTCTGTCCATTTCTCAACAGACGTGACAGAGCCCCTAGCTACCATTAATCTTGGGAGATCTCATGGAAGAATATTTTGGAGAATAGCCAAACCAAAGGAAGCTCTAGACTTGGACTTTAAATCCATCTTGTAGCGTGATATGAAAGTATGGATACTGGACCAAATAGATGCAACACAAATGTCATCAATTGGTACTTTGGAGAGAAAGTTAGTGGTGAAGGCAACTAATCAAGAAGAATGAGCCTTACGAGGTCCAGGTAAGGACAGTCCCTTGTCCTTACTGACATGGGAAATACATTCATTTAGCCAACAAGAAAGGGTTACCTTAGATACTCCTTTACCCAATTTAGCTGAAGAAAAGGAAACAAAACTGGTCAGTCTTTCTGACTTTCTCAGTACGATGCAATAAAATTGGAGTTGATGGTGTAAATCCAGAAGGTCTAACATGTACTCTCCTTTACTGGCAAAACACTGAAAGAAAATGGCAAGACAGACTGGTTAAGTGATGATTCAGAAGCCACATTAGGGAGAAAGGATGGATTTGTTCTCAGAGTGACTCCTTGTGGAAAACCAAGTAGGGAGCTTTACAGGAAAAGGTGTGAAGCTAAAATACTCTCCTTGCAGAAGTAATTGCCACAAAAAGAGTTTTCCAGGTTAGGTATTTCAAATCTACTGCAGCCTTGGGTTTGAAAGGGGGACTCATCAAGGCCTGCAAAAGAATAGTGATATCCCAAGGAGGGACAGGATCTCTAATGGGAGGCCACAGAAGAAATGTACCCTCTTAAAAAGGCCTTGGATAGTCTCAGGGAAGCAATGAGTGATTGATTCTCCCTAATGTGAAAAGTGGAAATAGCATCCAAATGAACCTTTATGATAGAGTAGTTAGACCCACTGTAAAAAAAAAAAACAGAGGCCAGGAAATCTAAGACAACTGGGATAGGAGCTGAAAAGGAATCCAAATTCTTACTGGAAGCCCTGATCAAAAATCTTTTCCATTTACTGTTGTAAATCTTTTTAAGGTTTCTATGCAGAAGTCAGAATGTGTGCAACTTGGGATGAAAACCTGGATAGTCTAACCATAACTGAAAATGGAAAAGACATGCAGTCAACCTGAAGGCTTTTTCATCTGGGTGAGGCTTCCTGGATGGGTGAGAGAGAAGATCTGGAGCATGGTCCAGCACCCACGGAAAGTGAGTTAGATGAGATCAGAGTAGAATGATCCACACCAGTCAAGGCCACAAGGGGGCAATGGGGATCATGGAATCCTTTCTCCACTGCTTTCTGCAGAAATTTTGGAAGTGAGTGGATATGCACAAAGGAGACCAGGGGGCGAAGTGTGGGTTAAAGCATCCCTTAGGGACTCTCCCTCTTGGTGGATCAGGGCAAAGAACTTGATGCATTTGGTGGGGGGGGGGGGGGTTAAAGACAGTGCAGCACATTTGGCCCCAGCAGTCAAAAATCTCATCTACCATTGTTGGATTGAGGGACTACTCATGAGGAAGGACGACAGATTTGCTCAACCTGTCCACTAGAACACTGGACTTCACCGGTATGTGCATTGCTATCAGAAAACAGTGAGAAGACATACCCACTGCTACACTCTCATGGCTTCTCAACATAAGGGGTAAGATTGTATTCCCCTCTGCTTGTTAATATACCAGACTACTGAAGTATTGTCCATCTGGATGGAGATCACAACCCTGGGAAGGGAGTCCTGGGAGGCCTGCAACAATAGGAGAACTGCCCTCATCTCCAGGATAAGGCAGCTCTCCTAGCCTTGTGGGAGAACTGCCCTCATCTCCAGGATATTAATGTAAAGTCTGACCTCTGAAGGGGAGCACGTGCCTTCAGCAGTCTTCCCCCAAAAAGTTCCTCCCACCCCAGTAAAGGAACAATCATGGTCACTGTGATGTGGGGAGATGGAAGAACAAATAGTTAACCTTAAGATACCACTGGAGATTCTAGCCACCAGTGAATATGAGTCTTGCACATTTTTGTGAGAGTCACTGGAAAGTTCATGGGATGAAACTTCACTGTCCACTGAACTGATAGAGTCCATTGGAAAATGCCCATATGAAATCTAGCCAGGGGGACTAAGCTAACAGCTGCTGTCATCAAGCTAAAAAGGCATAAAATCAGCCTTGCTGGTGGCCACTGAGAAGAAAGCATTGCTACCGGTTGTCGGTGAAGTGTGATGGTCCTGGATCCTGGCAAGCTGTCTACCTGTAGCACCATTTCCAACTCTGATGAATTCTATGGCTTGAACTAGCTGAAGCATTACATGGCTATGTTTACAGTTATCCCCAGTTGTAAGCAAAAGAGGAGCAAGGAGTCCCTGACTTAAAATAGAACATCCCTGATGGGGGTGGTTATGATGCAATTGTCCAAGTATGGGAACACTCAGAAACTCAACAGCCTGATATGGGCTGTAACTACTGTTATCCACTTGGTGAACACCCAGGAGGTTGTGTTGAGACCAAAAGGCAGGGCTCTGAAATGGAAGTGACTGACTCCCAGCCAGCAGCTAAGAAATCTCCTGGAGTGTCTTTCCATTTTTATGTAGTAGTATACATCCTGGAGGTCGCCAGAAGCTAAGAAATCTCCTGGAGAGTCTTTCCATCTTTATGTGGTAGTATACAACCTGGAGGTCTAGCAAGCACATCCAATTCTCCTTCTTCAATAACAGTAGGATTAACTGTGGCATGATCATGTGGAATTTCATCTGTTTCAGTATTCGTTGAAGAGACTGACGTCCAGATTTAGCCTTAGGCCTTCGTTTTACTTTGACACTAAAAGGAACCTTGGGTAAACCCCAGATCCTTGCTAGTCTGGTGGAACCTCTTAGATTACTTGCTTGTCCAGCAGGTTTCCTATTTTTATAGTTGTTGTCATTCATTGAGAGGGTGGCACATGTAGTAATTTCATTGATCAAGGGGGAAGAAATAGAGAGGGAATTGTGTAACCTCTAGTTATAATCCTCTGCAACCAAACATCTCGAGTGATGAGTATCCAGGCTGTGGGGTGCAGGGATAAGGTCCACCTGAATGCCTCTAGAATGTGACAAAGAGGGAACTGTTCAGGAGGCTCTGAAAAGTTCTATAGAAGAAGGGACCACTGAAAGCCTTGGTTATGCAAACCACCTCTGCCATGGGGGTGACAACCATTATTACTGTTTCCCCCTCTGCCTCCCAGGGAAGTCTATCACCAGAAGTATTGGGGGCAAAACATTGGTATTTGTGGAACCACCTTTTCTTTCCTCCCTTCTGGTTTCTAGAGAAGGTCATCTGGGGGTAGAAAAATGAATCACTGTGGCAGACAAGGTTTTCTGTCTTTCTCAATTCTGGACAGTATCTCTTTCACTTTGAATCCAAAAAGTGTGGAACCATAATAGGGGGCATTAATAAAAGACACTTTAGTACTCTGCAAAGTTGCATCCAGGCATGCAGTCTAACAGTTATGCTGGTGACTGCTGCTCCTGACATGCCCTCTGCCGCATTTGATATAAGGAGCACTGACACGTTCAATAGGGACTGAAGATTAGCTAACTGTATGACAACAGATTTTTTATTATCTGCAGACAGAGTCAAGGAGGGATTTAGAAAGCTCCTTGGTCAAATCCCTCTTGAAGCTTGTCATGTGAGCCAAGTAAGGTTATCCTAGACAGTGCCTTTAATTTTAAGATACTTGCAATTGAAACAAGGTCATTTAAGCCTGGCCAGCAATAAGCATTATGGGAGATTTGCCACATCAACTCTCTCCTCTAAATTTATAATGACCAAGCCCCCCCCTCTAGTACTTGGGGTTACTTTCTCTAAAATTAAAACATTAAACTCATGCTCAGGATGTTGAGAAATGTGCCCAAATAGTGCATTACCTGTCCTCTGTTTTTTAATATCATATATTTGTTCATTAATCTGTTCCTTGAGCATTGGCTCAGTTTTTCCAACATAAACACTGGGGCAGTTTTGACAGAGGGCAGTATATATGGGTCTATATTATAAAATCAAACTTCAGGTAGTCGAATACCTAAAGATCGATCTGTAAATATCGAAAGCTAAAAACAGCGAACTGCCACTTCCACACATGGAAAGAATTTGCTTGGCCGTATTAAAAAAAACTTTTAAACCCAAATCAAGTGGGGGCCTTCACCCCCCTACATCCCTCGATGTGGGAGGCTGTGCCCCCCACAACCCTGTAACTAAATATACCAACTCTGAGATCGCTCTACATTGGACAAAAGGGCAAATTCTGCATAATGGCCAAGCAAATTTTTTCCCTGACGAAAAATTTGCGAAAGTGGCCGTTCGCAGTTTTCAGTTTTCGATATTTACAGATTGAGCTTTAGGTATTCTCCTACCAAAAGTTTCAATCTTATAATATAGACCCATATATATTAACCCTTTACTAACACAACTGAGTTTACTTTGTATAATATACCTTTGCCCCTTGATTTCAAATTGGTCACAAACTTTAGTAAATTTCCAATAATTACAGTGACCACATTTTAACATATTTTTAGATTTGGAACTTGCTCTACGTCTCTCTAGCAAGTTCTTTATGTTGGCTTCTTTTCTGTTCACTATTCTAGGATTCCTCCCTATTTTCCTTCTTATTTCTTCATTGCCAAAACAATTCTTTTCTAAAATTCTTTTTATAATGTTACTTTTACTATTAAATGTAGTAATAAAAGAATTCTGATATAGGGTACTAGTACTAGTGTCTTGCCTCATACAATTTACTGGGGACAAGTGACGGCCCTCATTTTAAGGGGCTAGACTGGATACTATTTCTCTTATTAATCATGTCAAACATCAGGCCATTAACCATTGATTCAGGGTAACCTTTCTTTAGAAACATTGTTTTTATGAGGTTACACTCTTCAATAAAAATGTTATTCCTGGTAACTATTCTTGCTGAATTCACAAACTGCCCCTTTACCACTGCTCTACTTTGTGGTAAAGGTTGTGCACTAGTGTAGTGTAAATATGTGTGGAAAAGGTGGCTTTCCTATATATTCATGAATGATATGCTTTCTGTATTAAGTCCCTTTCCAAAAGCATGTCAGATAGGCAATACTGTTTTCGTTTACTTAAAAACTCTGTACTGTTAATGTCTCTTTAAACGGTTGAACTCTTTCCTTGCCATCTTTCCATACAAAAAAGTGCTTGTCCAGGTATCGTAAATAAAGTCGGTTGGAGTTCTTAAACTCTCCCTTAAAAACAAACTTAGTTTCCTATTATATCATGACAATGTTTGCAAAAAGGGACACAAGATGAACCCACTGCCACCCCATTTTTTTTTGTAGAAAATAATGTCCTTCATATATTATAAAATTATTCTTTAGTACCATTTCAAGCAGTTGCTCATATAAAGTTACTTTTTCATTTTCCACTTGCTTTTTTTTTAAGATATCTCTTCAACTATTCCAGGCTTATGTCATGGGTGATGACAATGTATAGGTCTTTAACATTCACTGTTATAAGGATATCTGTTTTATGGAACTCTTAACTGATTTATCTTACTGAGAAAATCCCAGGAATCCTTACACACTTGTACCACATCCTTAAGGAGTCCCTATTTTGCACATGTGTGTGTAATGGATCCTCTTGTGTCCACCACTGGACGTCGAGGAGGATTATCAAGTTGTTTATGTATCTTAAGGACTCTGAAAATAGTAGGTATTGTAGGAGTTAACATGTTAAGGTAATTAAACTCGTCTATAGTAATCATACCCTCTATAAACAAGTCATTCAGTTGTATTCAAATTCTACTGTACGCCCCACAAAGTTTAATAATGGATACAGGCTCATATGTATCCAAATTCTCAATATCCTATGCACTATTTAGACACATTTCTCAATATCCTGAGCATTAGTTTAAGTTTTTAATTTTAGAGAAAGTAAACCCAAACATTAGGGGGGGCCTTGGTCATTACAACTTGAAAGGAGAGAGTTGATGTTGGCCAGACTTAAATGTTTATTTATTTATTTATTTAGTTACATTTGTTTACCTGGAAATTCCAACTGGGCACAGGTCCTTTTTCAGTGGAGGCCCGGGATGAAAAGCTCCACAGAACAATAAATGAGCAGCAGATTACATGAAGAACAGTTGAATTAACTATACATACAGTATGAAACATAGTAATGAACAGATATACCAATACCTAGCTTGAAGGTAGGAATAAAGGTAGGATGTATATACAGATAGTACTAAGCTCAAACGGATACAGTTCTAAACTCATATACCTAAATCATATACAAATATTGTACTAAACTCAAGCAGATATAAATAAATAAATAAATAAATAAATATTATTTCTTGTGATTATGCCACTGATTTTAGCAACAGGATATATATAAATATATGGATCCCTATCATATTACCGAAGTTTCAAAACTTTGAAAGTCATATGGTCGGGGACCATAAGATCAAAATTTTGAAACCTTGAACATTTTGAATGAAAACTGCAGTACAAAGAGTAACAAGAAATTTACCTTTTTCCACACTGTAGTGCGATCTCGGAGTTGGTGTATTTAATTAGCAGGGGGTGTGGGGAGCACAGCCACCCATGTGGGGGTGCAGGGGGGGCTTGCCCCTCTGCAAAAACATTAAAAATAGAATTTTTTTTTTAATTTTTGAAGTTGCTAAACTTTGATCATATAGTCCTGGCCATATGAATTTCAATGTTTTGGAACTTCGATAATCTAACATGGATCCATATATAATTTTTTTATTATATTTTATTAGACATTTTAACTGCATTTAGTAAATAATAATGAATCAGATAGATTATGTTTATACACAGTTTTTGATATTCATGCATTGTGTTATATATTTTTATATGACTTTTGAGAATATTTATGATTTTACTTAATGGGTTTACTAGTTTTTCATCTTTTCTTAGGTTAAATGGTGTATTAAGAGTACATCACTTTAAATCAGCAAAGTTAGGTGAACATGTGACTTTTCGAAGGCTATTTAATGCCTGATTTTTTTAACTTGAATTTTTATCTGATGAAGTCCTATAGATAATGTGATGAAAGTACTTATTCTATGGTATTAAAGTAATTTATGCAAAGCCAATTTCAGTTGTTGTGGTGTTCTTTGTGGTGACGGATGGCTCCAACAGCTTCTGTACTGAACCAAGTCCCCATGGCTACAACACTGATGCCTTGGCTCAGAGACCCATCAGGGTCCAAGTCATTTGCAACCAATCGGATCACAGACACAGACAGAGCTGACAAGACCAAGACTTCAGATCCAACATAGACAAACCCTAGGAATCACCTTGATACAAGAGCCCGGAGTCCGAAGGTCAGATCAGAGAAGAGACAACAATAAGATGTGGGGATGGTACAAGGCCTACGACTCTGACTGGGGTCAGAGCCTGGAGGTCCCCAAACTGGATCTGGGTCCTGAGGAATTTCCAAATCATTCTATCCATGTCTGCCTTCTTGAAAAGTCTCCGTGAGGACTGCACAGATTTGAAGAAGTAGGTGGAGGAAGGGGGTCTAAATGTCCTGTTTATAGGATGTCCCGGAGAAAAGGAGATCAGAGCCTTGGAGAAAACATTTCTGGGAAAAGAGTGATTTCAATAAAGGAGGACTACTGGATACAAGTGTGATAAGCTCTGATATGGGGACAGGATCCACAGTTCTTGGAATCTTAAGAGCTGGACCTGAGGAACTTAATTGTTCTGGCAACCGTTTTTTTTGGAATTCTTAACTTTTTCTTTCTACTCATACCTGGGCTTGTCTTTGCTCTCTTCACTCTTAGCTCTGTCTCTCTCTCTCTCTCTCTCTCTCTCTCTCTAGAATTTTTTCTAGAAGGAGAAGCAGCAGAAATATCTGAATTTTAGAGGACAAGTTCTCCTGCTGTGGCAGAGAAAGACCCTTAATCACCAATTTGTTACATCTTTTTAGCAAAGCCTGGGAACCAAAAGAGGTACAAACAGACTATTGCTCATTTGAATGAGCAACCCCCCCCAAGCAATAAATGTACTTGGAGCATGCATCAAAATTGGGGATTTTTTGGCCACAGGCCACACATTTGTTAAAGCCAAAGGGCTCTCCTGCCATATCACCTCAAAAAGCAACACACCACAGTTACAACTAAGAAACAATCACACTAATGTAACTATGCCAGCAATAACAACAACCACCATCACCATGAGATCTCCTGTCATTTATCAAGTAAACAACTTAATGGTTAAAAAAAAAGGTGTAAGTTGTTATAATAATGTGTACCAAAAAAAGGGGTAGCAGGTGCCAAAGATGACAAAGTAAAGTAGGATTTTTTTGTTTGTTTTTTTAGCAGACTAGAAGGGGAGGAAGGTAACTAGATAAGGCAGAAGGCAATTATATACAACTGTAGGCAATCACTACAGTAAATAACCCCGAAAGATCAAAAAGGAGAAGCACTTAACTGTCACCCAGCCTGAGCACAAGGGATCATGTCCAATGCAAACAAGTGGCAAACAAGATGGGTGGGGGGCCTGAACCTTGGAACCAAACTCTGAAAATGGCGAAAGTCAGATCCTAGATGGATCTGACAAACTGCCCATTGAGGAACATACTGAAGAGACATTGGATCAGTTGTTATAATAATATCTTGAATAATTTTCAAACATTTACATGTGATCCAAACTTCATAGGAGCAGCAACACAGTTTCAGAGCACAAATGCTTTGAAGAAAAGAAATGCATCACACCCAAACCTTGCCTTCTAAATACATATTCCACCTGCTGTCAGTTTTCAAATATTATTAGAAAAGCAGCATAGAAATACATACATATATATATATATATATATATATATATATATAAATACATACATAAATCATACTGCAGGTAGTAATTTGCTTCTTTAATTGTCATTAATGTAATATCCACTTCACAATATCGTCTCTGAATGGTATCAGATGTGCCTGAACAAATTCAACACTGATCTGAAAAGTACCAGAAGTGCCAACAGGTGCTAGTGAGCATTACACTAATGTCTTCTTAAATGTAACCATGCTGCTTAAAGGAAGTACATTCAATAATGTGATTCATGTTTCAAAATCAAAGAAACACAGAACAATCATCTTGCAGCAAGGTTGATAAATAACAGAAAACAGAACAGGAACAAACAACTGTGATAAATCCAATAAATGGCGTAACCACAGAAACGTGTAGATAAACAGCCATTTACTATAATAAATAATTGTAATAACAACTAGGACTGGTTGAATAATACACAACCCATGTTTACACACTTTCCATAGGTTTGCTAACTGTGATTGCTCATGTTGAAAAACACATTGTAAAATATGCTCGTAACAGATTTAAGAGCAATATGTTGATTTTGCACTTTACAGTTTTCTGGTGTAACAATGAAGAATGGCTTGGAGTAGCAGAGCCAGTGTGACATCATCGCAGAATGCAAAAATGTAAATGTAAAACTGAATACCTCTTGTGAGAAAAAGTTGATCTTTCACAGTTATGCATTGTAAAGAAGTTTAAAACTGAAGGAACATATTTTTTTCTAAATAATTGCTTACAGAGTCTAAGAGTCTTAAGAGAATTTCTGCAAGTTGGATTCTCATTATGATGTGATGTCCACACCGTATTAACATGCTGACAAGCAGTGAAAAAAGGCAGGAACATTTGTCTCTTTGGTATATTCTACTGTCAAGTCATTTTAGAAGAAGGTCTACAGCCTTGATGGCAGTATGTCTATCACAAAAGTGAAGAAAAAACACTACTGGATTTTCCTACTGATTTACTGCACAGTAGAAAGCAGATCCTAAGATTCACCCAGAGTAAAGGCACTAGATAATCAAGTTGGTTTCTTCTAGTATATAACATAATCTAATGTTACATGACCTCAGATTTAGGTTTCATGTATTACTAAAATGCTCATGGGTAAACCACTCGGCAATACTAGCTTCAAGACATAAGGTTCATTTCCAAAATGAGTGAAACTCAAACCATCTATAAAAGCACCAATAAATCATTTTGAGAGGAAAGCAAGCCCCTTCTAACAGCCACCGCCTGTTATTATATACTAACTCTGGCATTGCACTAATTCAAAGAAAGAGCACAATGCACTTTAAAGTATACTACCATGATCTCAGTCCGTACACTAATGCCCAGGCCTAGGCAATTAATGGAAACAATACGTGGACATATGATCCGCAAGAAAATACAACTCAAGCAAATGACTTTGTCTTACTAGGAAATCCAGGGTTACTCAAAACAGACGGGGGCTTGCAAGGGATCTCCACATGCAAGGTGTGTGTGTATGTATTTTAAAAGAAATCAAAAGGTCCATTTAGGTGACTGCAATTACTGGAATTATTTATATTCATTCCTCACACATTATAAGTAGCTATACAATGGATTCGCTCAGCTTCTACCAGATTTCATAGTATTCCTTGATATTATCTCATCCTGACCCCTCAAAAAAGAAATGCCTTTATGGTACTCAGTTCTTTTGTTTTGTGCTGCCTGTACTAACTGCCAGCAAGACAGGACATATCTGCATCACTGTATACTTAAAATGCAACAAAGGCAGGACAAATGAAAAAAAAAAAACCTGCATTCCTCATAAATGCCACCATCCTCAAAAACAAAAGAAGCATTCCCTCCTAGATGTTAATGTTGAGGGTGAAGCTGTATGCCTTGGTTAGGATTAAGCCAGGTTTTCAATCAAGCCTTGTACAATCACAAAATGACATTCTCATTGATTAAAAGTGTAAACATAATTTAATAATAATTATAATTAATAATATAATAATATAATAATAATTATGATAATGATAATTATGATCTACAAGAAATACATATATTCACAGAGACAAAACAAATTAATTGAACATGCAGGAGTCAATACCATTTCTGCTGCACACAATATAAACTTTAGGAACTATCAATCATTAAACGAAGATCCATCCCCACAGCAATTCCTAGGCAACAGACAGAAGTTAACAAGCTGCATTTGGCAACGGGCTGTCTCATCTCTTGTCTCAATGGGGTTTCACTGCAGCATGTTACGTAATCTCAGAATTCAGGATTACAGGAAAGAACCTTTCAGTTAATTTTAGTTATCCCAGGTGATTCATCAGACTGAGATGTTTTATTTTCAAATGTTTTTAAATGAGTTTGTCTGGTTCTTGGCACTTTGTACCATAAAGTTCAACCTCTGATGGTTGAATGATTTATTTTTCTATTCTGCATGATCTTAGTAATGTGAACTCAGTACACACTGCCCTATCATATGATTGACACTTTCCTGAGGTCTCTCATCATTTACCAAGTAAACAAATTATGGTAAGTAAAGCAATATGACAGTAAAATGATGCAGTATTGTTCCTATGCATGCCGCTAAATTCCAACCCCCCCCCACACAAAATGGTGTAATTTCATAAACCTTTACAAGTAGTGTACTAAACCCGGGACACTTTCTGTTAACTATTTTCACTCTTCTGGGTCCAAATGTGCTCCATTGAGATGCAACTAGCTTCTTCATTAACAGTCAGAAAACAAAATATATGCATGTGAGGGTGAAAGAGGATAAAGGAAGGTTAGCTAAGCGAAGCACCCTAAGACAAAGCCTTTTTCTTTTGTATATGGCTGGGAGTGCATTAGCTGGTATTAGGTGGTTTGTTGTACAACACAACAAGCCTTGAGGTTTGAGCTCCTGTATCATTACTGTACAGCTGTGCAAACTCCATCTGGTTGTGTCTCTGCCTCAGTCTTAAAACGGCATTCATCAAGCTAAGAAATTCTCTAAAATACTTTTTCAAAGCACTAAATACAGGCCACAGTTAATGTATATCAATATCCCTTATCAGCCACTGTCCTCAATGTAACATTTAATAAAAATGAGCTTTCATCTCCTAATAAATGGATACTTCATCAGAATACATAGCCATAAAACCATCATGTTATGGGATCTGATGAGTATTTAAGCTTAATGGTTTTATGGCTAAGTATTCTGATGACGTCTCCATTCATTAGGAGATTTGGGAAGTAAAGAACTTCCCAAAAGCCGACTTCACACTTCTAAAGACTAGTGTGGTCTCCTTTAAGGCCCCCGAGCCGGCGGAAAACAGTACTCAAGCCGCTGAATCACTTACAAATGCCTTCTACCAGCACCTGCAGGACTGCATGGATAAGGCAATCCCAAGCAAAACAAAGACTCTTTGTACCAAAGGCAAGCGTCCAGTCTGGTGGACCCCAGCCATAAACAAACTCTACAACAAAAGGAGGAAGCTACTACAAGATAGAGCAAAATCCTTAAAAGGTAAGACATCCTTGATCACTATAAGTAAAAAACTAAGAGCTCTCATAAAATCATCCAAAGCAAATTTCGAGAGAAAAATAGCTAAAGACTCAAAAGACAATCATAAGGCCTTCTTTAGCTATGTTAGAAACCTAGGAGGAAACTCCCAGATATGCTCAGAACTAGTTCAAAATGATGTGAAGATTACTGATCCTACAGACATTGCCAACATACTGGCTGACAGGTTCAGTGCAAACTTCTCACCCCTCCCCAAAAGGAGAGATATCTATACCAAACGATTGCAGCCCCAAACATCTCCAGCGCCCAAGTGAGAACTGCTCTCTCCAAAGCAAAAACACAGCATCCATGGGACCTGATGGTGTCCCCGGCTGTGTGCTCCACGAACTCAATGAGGAATTAAACCCACAGCTAGGACAGCTGTTTAATCAAAGTCTTACCTCTGGATACGCACCCAGGAGTGGCGCACTGCAACTGTGGTCCCACTTCACAAAGGCGGTGCCTCCACCGACCCTGGTAATTACCGCCCATTAGCTTGACAAGCCTTATCTGCAAAGCCATGGAGAGGATCATAATGGACCTCATAAATAAAGACATTGGGAATTTGCAGACTTTGGATCCAACCCAGTTTGGCTTTGTCAAAGGCAGATCATGCCTTTTAAACTTGGTTGACTTTTTGAAACAGTCACCAAAGCCATTGATGAGGGAAAGGCAGTCCATACAGCCTACCTCGATCTGGCTAAGGCCTTCGATACAATACCCCACTCGGGTATCATTGAAAAACTCATCAGCTTAAATGTTAACCCATACATCACAAGATGGGTTGCAAACTGGCTGAGTGACAGAACCCACAGGGTCAGAGTTGCTGGCGCCATGTCAGACTCAAAGCCTGTCACAAGTGGTGTCCCACAGGGCTCAGTCCTGGGCCCACTCTTGTTTGGCATCTACTTTTCAAGTACAAGCAAACACAGGAGGGTTATGGCTGACAAAGTTTGCAGATGACTGCAAACTGGGCCATAGTAGAAAACACATCTGACACAGATATCCTTCAGAAGGGTCTCACAGAAACGGATAACTGGTGCCAGAGCCACGGCCTAAAGTTAAATGCCAAAAAATGCATAGTCATACCCTTCGGGAAAAACAAGGTTACCCCTAGCTACCAAATAGGAGGCAATCCACTGAGCACAGAAGAAGTTATCAGGGACCTGGGGACCCAGGTTGATAGTAGTCTGTCATTCGACACCCATGTAGCTAAAGTAGTTAGGCAGACCTTCTACATTGCCCACCTTATCATGAAGGGATTCTCATCTAGATCAAGGGAAGTTATAGTCTCCCTTTACTCATCACTCATCAGACCAATGATTGAGTACAATGCCCCATTCGGAATGTATCTGACCCGACACTTGCAGCAGCTGGAGAGGCCACAAACGTTCCTCACCAAAAGGATAAAGGGTCTCAAAAATCTATCCTATGCTGCCCGACTGAAAGAACTCCAGCTCTATTCAGTCGCTTACCGCTTGCTCAGAGGTGACCTTT